>NW_016158843.1:0-2934 GCF_001687245.7 Rhagoletis zephyria | reverse complement strand
TGGCAGAACGCCGAAACCGGTTTATCTCCAAACCAAATTTGACAAGGGATGGCGGAAAATCGTTCCACATTACATCACACTCCTACCCTGTCGGAAATACCAACAACGAAAATGAGAACTAAGTATAACTTTCTTAATTGACTGAAAAACTATTGAGTTTATAGCATTTTTCATATTATAGCAAATGCATTTTCCCTGATTCCAAGAAAATCTTTTCATCTGAAAAATTTCCCCTACATTTGCCAGTCAAAGCCAAGTATTATTTGTTTTTATTTGAGAGATGCGTTAAGGACCTATTACAAATGTATTTCTTTATCCGTTAGATGGCGCTCTAGGCAGGGTATTGCCAAAAATCAACTTCGACGCCATCTAGTGAAAGAGTAAAACACTTATCGCTGCTCCTGGTGCTTCATATTTCAAACAAAAAAAGAGCAAAATGAAAACCTTTGGAAATAAAGGAAGTTATTAGAAAGCCCAAAACATTAAGAAAAATGATTTTACTTTTGATGGCTATGCCAATAAGTGACAATTATTTATGTGTTGTTATAAATTAAGGTTATAAACTAGAGCTACCAAAATCACAATTTGGAGAATGGAGTGTCTGTTTCGTTTCACTTCACTTTTCTGCTACTTACGTACATACCGTTTATATATGTATGTATGTACATTAAGATGGTCCTTAAAATATCAACATCTAAATTTTGTATGTGGCACCCATTTATTTTGTTTTACGTTTAAAACAAAGGCATTCACGAAAATTTTAAAATTGTATCACTACCAGAGTTTGAAAAAAATTTAAATTTTTTTAACTCGCAATTTTCGACAAATTTGTGACTTGAAATCTCTTAAATTTGACACATTATTGAAACTTCTTCGTTTAAATTCATAAACTCGCTGAGAACTAGCTGGTAAAAGTCAAAATTTAGTCGAATTTTTGCAAATTAAAAAAAAAAAAATTTTCAAATTCTGGAAAAATCTGTTTTTTTAAATTCTCAAACCTGCGTAGATGGCTTAATTTTGTACGTAGAACAAAATCAAGCGAGGCTTAGATGTCGATATTTAAGCACCACCCTAATGTACATATCTCTCCTGCCCACAACCCTCAAACTTGCCACTTCGTTAGTGCTCGTGTGATGAACGCCCAAAGTTGTCAGAGTCAGTCGTGCTATCGCGCATAGTTAAGGTAAAGCAATTTCCGCATGTTGTTGTGCGATTACTTGTTGCTAAAGCTGTTTATTTTTTCTTACCACTCTCGCGGCAGCAGCTGCAACAACAACAGCAAAAAACCGGCGGTGCTGTTAACGCCATCTGCGTGCCATGTAATCCCGGAAGACGCTTTTCAACGCTTGGCAGCGTTGCTTTTTCCTGCCCAGCTTGCCTTCACTGCTATGTACATACATATGTATGTATTTACTACTGATGGTTGTTTTTGCTATTGCAACCATTTACTTTCATAACTACCGCGACTGGCTGTTGCAGTTATTGTGACTATGCTGTGCGATGCAACGCTGAATTTAATTTTCATTTCATTGTGGTTGCAAAGTTTTCCTTAGTCGCTCTTCTTCTTCTTCTTCTAGTTGCTGGCTGGCTTGCTTCGCTTTCTATCCATTAAATAGTCGCCACACATAAAAAGCGAAATTTTCAGCTAGCAATATTAGCTAATAAAAAATAAAAAGCTAATAGTTGTTGCAACTAGCTGTGCATTCGCAACAAGTTGTGGCAGGCATCTGTTGGTGTCACGGTTGGTTGAGTGCATTTACTTTTGCATTTTTCTAGCAGAGCCGATTATAAAAATGTGTGTGTGTGGCACACACGATTTCCTGCTCAGTGATCTCGACATACATACAGGTTGCATGACTGGTACGTGCCGCAACGCATTGCGTTTGGAGGTATGTATTTACATTTATTTACATACCAGCGAATTTGCGTTCGAAGACAAGAATGGACACATTGCATGAGTGTGTTTAGCTATTTCCATCAAAGTTTGCTCAAGAAGAATGCTCGCTAGTCAGCTTATTTGTGCACTGAAAGGGAATATAAGGATTATTAGAGGAACTGTGTATGAATTTGCTGATCTTTAAATTTTCTAGACTATCTACTGGCAGGCCATTGTGTGATCGGCACTTACGTGGTAATATTAGGGATCGTAATTGATTATGAGATATTATACTGTGCAGCCCTCGCGAGGCTAAGTTGGAAACATTGTGGCTTGCGCCTTCTGACTAACCCTGTAGAGCTCTCAATCATTGAAATTAGCCGCTTTCGTAGTTTCGCAACCCGTTCCTGGCGTTTTGGCAATCAAGTTGACGGTCTCCGCTCAGCTGTAAAGATTGGAAGGAGTTTAGTATTGTCTTAGCTCTACAGCCGCATTTAGGTGAGCATTAAAATGCCCCACAATGATTCCAAAAGTAAAACGCAAGTAAAAACGTTGAGTCTTAAAGTGGGAATGTTTTATTCGGCTCATCGCCATTCTTTTATATGCTTACAATCTACCTTATGAGTAATCTAATTTACAAACTTACATTTCTAAGTTGTTAGTCATGCTTATGATTCTACGTTGTTGTGCATGCATACATAAATGTATATGGGTTCAATCGAGTTTATGTTATTGGAGAAGTGCAGCGCAAGCTAAATTGATTTGAGTACTTTGGCCTAGTTATTGCCAAAAGTATATTGAACTTTTTACTTAATATTGTGTGAACATTTTGCTTTGCTTAGCTGTCATGCTACACCTCCTCTCTTTAAAAGAATGCTCATACATTTGGGTTAATGTATGAGTATTCTATTTCAATGACTTATTCAGTAACAATTAATTATTAGGTAATAAAATGTTTGGCTCACTTAGCTTATCGTTTATTGTTATGCTATTGGAAAAAGGTCTTCTTACTTTATTTTGTTTACATTTGTTTCACATGTGTCTTTATTTTACTGACT
>NW_016158842.1:98407-107684 GCF_001687245.7 Rhagoletis zephyria | reverse complement strand
TGTCTTTGGAAATCAAATTTTTTGATGCTGAGGTCTAGTCGCTGTTTTTTATTTGATTTTTTTTCTTCCATGACGGTTAATATTTGCGTACTAAATTCTACCATGTCTTCGACTGCACGATGAATATGTGTAAAACTTTTTGCGTTTTCATTGCCAATTTTTATTAGCTCATCCAATTTCTCATTCATTTCCATTTTTATTTCGTTGTCCTCTTTCAAAAAAATTTTTAAACTCTCTGCTGTGCTCTCCACTCTTCGTCTTTTTGGAGTGCTTCCAAGACTGAAAGGCTCCATTTGTCGCTTTGATGACGTTGACGGAATATCACTGGTCGTTTCATCGAGTACTTCTTCGATAAGGTCATCTGAAGGTTCAACGTGACCAATTGCAACGCCTGTAACACCATAAACTGAACGCTGGATTCCACATATACGGACGATTGGTTCTTCCAATTTCGTCAGTTGATGTTTAGTGAAGGGCCCACCACCAGTCGCTCGAGTTTCGTTTTTGTTGTGTGATAATTTTGAACGCTATTCTTGTGTTTTCCCCTAATATTAAAATTTAAAATTAACGTTTTTATGAATTAGATATTAATATACTCACATAAACCAAAATAAGAACCTGCAGAATACGAAATAATAAAACGAAAATACAATTCTGACAACGATGTACTGCTTGGTTTGTTTCCGATAAGCAAACCGATAAAATTGGTTCCTATGACACCAAAAACCGACTTTATTTCCGATTCGAACATAAAACCGATAATATCGAAATGCAAGACACCAATGGGAATTTTTCATCGGTTTCGATTCCGATTCCGATAAAGGTCAGATTCTGCAACAGCCCTGATTATTATTAAAATTAGATCCATGTATAAAACATTTTACATCATTCATTTGAAGTAAATCGGAATATATTTTTACCTCCTTTTTATTAGCTCGGGATGTAGCTATGTAATATTGATGCGCCTAAAAGATGCGGGGATTTCTATTCTCAAGTTAAAGTTAAAGTACGAATGGAAATTATAATAGCGAGGTTTTAGTTTTTAAACTATAATTTTATTACATATAAGATAGTTTCCATTTAACTCATAAAGTACATATTTCACTACAAATATTTTTAAGATCATTTCGAATTGCAAAAATAGCGCTAATTAGTTTTACTTAAGTATAAAATATTTTATTACGTTCATGTTTACATATGAAGCGCATAACAATAGTTGCGATCCCGTACGAGTCCGGACTAGTCAGAAATAGTCAGAATCAGTCAGAATTTACTGGAAATCGATCCCGTACTCAGTTCTCTGACTATTGAGAGTACAAAAAAGAGAGTAAATACGGTTCTCTCTCTGTCAGAAGTTACCAGTTTTAGTCCGAGAATTTTTTGCTGGTGAATTCTGGTAAATGTGTCAAACGATCAGCTGTAGTGTGTTTGGCAACCAAATTGCAAACAAAAGAAAAGTGCACTCTGCTAATTCATGTTGAAAAGTATTTAATTACTTGTTTAAGTGGATTCTAATGAATTTGAAAGTATTTTTGGTTATTTACATGTGTGAGCTAAGTGTGTTTACATACAAAATAAACAAAAATTTACAACCAAAATTAGGAGGTTATGTTGAAGTTGACAGAAGTTACCATTTTTTACTATAAAGCGATCCCGTACTTTTCAATGTTATTCTCTCGCTCTGAGCGAATTTTTATTTTTTGACAGTTTTACTAGTCAGAGTCGGAGGAATACGGGATTGCACTTAATATTTCTCGCCATTTATACGATGTTAAAATTTTTCACCACATTATTTTGCAGCACAGCACCCTGCATGCGGCAAAACAGTTGCTCGCAACCCTCAAGTCCTTTATGGGGACCAAATTAACAGCCAGAACAACAAAAACCTTTTCTACTGATATACTGTGCCTTCCAGGCTCTCTCATTTTTCTCCCATTGCATATGTAGCTACATACATACATACATATTAGCAAACGTGCTAAATTCCGTGTGTGTCCCGTTGACTGCCAACACTTGGTCCATATTAAATAAGCTGGACTGGCTGGTGAGTACTCAAAATCTTACCAGGAAGAGATTGGTGAATCCTTCCCGCGGTGAAGCTAGTGCGCGCGGGTGACCACTGCTTGGATTTTAAGCAATATTATCAATCGAAATATAAAAACTTATTTTAATTTGCGTAAATTTTCGCTGGAAGTGAACGCGAACGAGATAGCAAAATCTAGTGTTATTTTGTTCGGAAGTGTCAAATACAGCTGATCTTGTCGCCCGAAAGTGGGAACAGTTCAAATTCGACCAGTCGACAGCTGACCAGTGTGACCAGGAGCAACAAAATAAAAATAAAACCATAAAATTAAATTAAACTAAATAATAAAAATAAAAATAAAATTAGATTTAATTAAATTTAATAAAAAATAAATTAATTAATTAAATAAAGTAGTAAAATTTTTAAATAAGTAAAACTAAATTAAACAAAATTAAATAAGGGCAAATAAAGTAAGCCTAAATAAATAGAACCGAATTACCGCAAATGAGTGTCCAGAGGTCGCCCCCTTGGGGCGAAGCAATAAAGAAGTTACGGTGTCAAAGCTACGAGAGCAGACAGCGTTTAAAGACGTACCTCTACTCAACCCGTTTACGAAGCGTCCGCGGCTAATGGGTTCTCCGCCACGCGTTGGGTTAGCATCGCCTCGTGCTAATAGCGAGACAGAAACAACCCATACTCCTGCATGGTCTACGCTGGGGGCAAAGATTCGAGAGCTCGTGAATATGATGGAGGATTTCAAAACGAGGTCCATCCACCAGCCCATGAGAGATCTAATATCGGAACTACCGATCTTATATGATAGAGCCCGACCCACATACTCGAAGGGCACAGCAGACGCGTACTCCCAAACCACGCCGTCAAAAACCCGGGGGCAAAATAGCCATACCAGGCCGGAAGAAGCAGCAAAAAGGCCAACAAAGCCAAGTAAGAACAAACAAAAAGAGCCAACCACCAACCAAAAAGGCGCGGAAACCCCTCAACGCGAAGAGGCAACGACCGAGGAGGCCACACAATGGAAAAAGGTGGAACGAAAAAGGAAACCGCGAGCAAAGATTCCCAGACCTGATGCGCTAATAATAAGTTGCAAAGGAAACTCTTACGCAGAAACACTAAAAACAGTGAAGAACGAGCCACAACTGAAACATGTCGGAGAGAACGTAACAAAGGTACGCAAGACAACCTATGGGAACCTCCTCCTCCAACTGACAAAGCCCACGGATCCAAATACGATTAATATTAAAGAATCAGTAAAGAGGGCACTCGGCGAAAAGGTAGCCGTTAGGTCCTTTACCGCAGAAACTGCGGTAGAAATCAAAGACCTTGACGAGGTTACAACTAAACAGGAGCTCTGTAATGCCCTAGAGAAAGAACTGGATGGCGCCAAACTTCCGGAGGAATCGATTAAATCTTTAAGGAGTGCGTACAGCGGCACCAAAATAGCCACGTTATTGCTACCAGTGACCCAGGCTAATAAGTTGCTGACCGCGGGAAAAATCCGCGTAGGATGGGTTATTTGCCGTGTACGATCGAAGGTACAACCGATGCAGTGTTTCAAATGCTTAGAATTCGGTCACTTGGCTAGAAACTGTAAAACGCCACATGACATGAAGGGTACCTGCTTCAACTGTGGAGAGCTAGATCACAAAGCCCGCGAATGCAAAAAGGAATGGAAGTGTGTCTTATGTGCTAGAAGAAACCAGCCAGAAACAAAGCACAGAACTGGTAGCAAAGAATGTCCCCACTACGTAGAAGCTTTGCAAAAACAACTAAAATCATGAGAGTACTGCAGTTGAACCTAAATCACTGTAAGGCCGCTCAGGAGTTGTTGAACCAAACCGTAACGGAAAGAAATATAGACATAGCAATGCTAAGTGAGCCGTATAAAGTACCCAGTGAATCCCAGCAGTGGGCAAAGGACAGCAGCGCTAGAGCTGCGGTATGGAGCTGTGCTAAAACGCCTTATCATATAGAAAACCTTAAAGTTGATGTAGGTTTCGTTTGTGTAAGGGTGGCAGGACTGGTCTTCTACAGTTGCTACATACCCCCAAGCTTCAGCCTCGAAGAGTTTGAAAGAGTAATGGATAACATAGTGAGGGATGCGAGAACCAGGGCAAATGTGGTGATTGCTGGTGACTTTAATGCGTGGGCCGTAGAATGGGGAAGCCGCAGGACAAACGCCAAGGGTAGAGCTCTCCTAACGGCGTTAGCAGTCCTAGACGTAGCACTTCTAAACAACGGAGACAAGTTTACCTTCTGTAAGGACGGCACGGGGTCAATCATCGACCTGACTTTTGCGAGCAGTGGCCTTTTTCAGCGCGTCTCCTGGGAAGTTAGCGACGCGTACACCCACAGTGACCACCAGGCGATCATCTTTACGATAGAGGGCGAGATACAAAGGCGAAGCACTTCAAGAGTGAAATCAGTCGGCTGGAAGCTGAGTTCGCTGGATGAAGAAACACTTATCCTAATGGCATCAGAAATCGTTCTACCAGAGGGAGCTACGAATATGGCAAACCACCTAATAGCCGCTATTAAAAAAGCTTGTGATGCTTCGATGATAAGCAAATCCTCCAGCAGCAGACACGCCCCAGTCTATTGGTGGAACGATCGCATAGCACACCTACGGCGACAATGCAACTCGGCGAGGAGAAGCTACCAACGAGCTAGAGTGCGAGGGCCATATGAGGACATACACTCCTTGTATAAGCGTAAACGGAAGGAGCTCAAACAAGCAATAAAGAACAGCAAGAAAAAGTGCTTCCAGAACCTATGCAGTAGCGTGGACCTAGACCCGTGGGGATTGGCGTACAAGGTGGTTACAAAGAAGCTGGAAACTTCAATTCGGCCACAGATAACATGTCCGGAAAAGGTAGAGCAAATCGTTAACGAGCTATTCCCCTCGAAGCCAACTTTTACGAGAGAAAACTTCCCTAGCAACAAGTGTGATTTTCCTGAAGTTACAGTAGAGGAAGTTATCGACGCCGCAAATTGCTTTATGGACCAAAAATCTCCAGGCCCCGATTCCATTCCTAACAGAGTGCTTAAAATTATCTCAAACGCGAGTCCAGAAGTATTTGTTCGCACGTTTAATGAGTGCTTCGCGGAAGGCGTGTTCCCTGATATATGGAAGCAGCAGCACTTAGTCCTCCTACCCAAGGCTGGAAAACCACCGGGAAGTCCTGCAGCATATCGCCCTATATGTATGCTGGACACGACGGGAAAATTGCTAGAGTGTATAATAAATAACAGACTAGTAGCAGCTATCGAGGCAGGTGGAGGACTGTCAAATATGCAGTTCGGTTTCAGAAAGGGTAGATCAACTGAAGGAGCGGCCATGTTAGTTAAACAGCTGGCGGAAGAGGCGATCAGGGGGAAGCGATGGAAAGGTGGATCGAAAAAGTACTGCTTGCTGGTCACTCTAGACGTAAAGAACGCTTTTAATACTGCAGCTGGCAGAAAATACTCCACGCCCTCCAGAAGTTTAAAGTCCCGACATATCTTCGGAGGATTATAAGCAAATATCTCTCTGACCGGGTTTTGATTTATGGAACAGACGACGGAGTCAAAATATATAATATCTCCGGTGGCGTGCCACAAGGATCCGTCCTCGGGCCAACGCTCTGGAATGCAATGTACGACGGCGTTCTGCGCTTGAAACTGCCAAAGGGTGCAAAAATAATTGGGTTCGCTGACGATATAGCAGTGGTAGTAGTAGCCAAACATTTGCGAGATTTAACCACGGCTGCAAACTCTGCAATCCTCCGGGTAAACGATTGGCTGACGGAAGCAGGTCTGGAGCTGGCACACCAGAAGACGGAGGCAGTTTTGCTCAGCAGTAGAAAGCTACGAGAAGTGGCCAAAATTAGGGTCTGCGGCACCGAAATAACCTCGACGGAGAGTCTAAAATACTTAGGCATCGTTTTCGATACTAGGCTCACATTTAAAGCTCATATCGAATCTGCAGTCGAAAAGGCAGAAAAAGTAGCAGCAAGGCTGTCAAGACTAATGCTAAACGTCAGGGGGCCTAAGCAAGAACGCAGACTTTTATATGTAAGTGTGGTTAGAAGCATTCTGCTGTATGGAGCACCAGTTTGGTCAACAGCACTGAAGACGAAATCTTACGCTCGGGAAGCTAGATCACTGTACCGACTTTGTGCCTTAAGAGTATGTTGCGCTTTCCGAACAACGTCAGAGGAAGCAGCGTTAGTAGTAGCAGGTCTCTGTCCTATTGACATAGTGGCAAAAGAAATAGGTGCAATATCTGAAAAGCAGGAGAAAGAAAGGGTGAGACGAAATTGTTTGCAGCAGTGGCAAGACCGCTGGGACCACTCAACTAACGGACGCTGGACACATACGACTTATTGCGAGTATAAGCAAATGGCTTGACAGAAGACATGGAGAGGTTGACTTCTACCTGACTCAAATACTAACCGGACACGGCTGCTTTAAAGCATACTTGCACAGATTTACGCACGAAGACGACCCGTACTGCGCTTTCTGTACAGGGCAGGTAATCGAAGACGCTGAACATTGTTTTTTCGTCTGTCTGCAATTCGCAACCCAAAGGGACGACTTGAGCATAAAGGTGGGGAGGCCACTTAAGGTTGACAACCTGGTAGATATCATGCTTGAGTCAACATAAAATTGGTCCGTTGTTTGTCATATGGCAAGCACTATCCTAAGAAAATTGCGTCAAGCGGAACAACTCCGCAGATCTTCATAGAAAGGCAATAGGCCGCTCCCCCTCCGCGAAGTAATACCTTGCGGTTGTTCCACGGAAGGAGGGAAACGGAGCAGGGGTGGGTTTTTAGTGCGGTGAGCCGAAAGACAAGTCCCACACTTATCGGCTTTCAATGCTTTGTGCCACCTCTACAAAAAAAAAAAACATACCTATTAGTTATATACAAATTTGCATACAAATATTCGAACATATTCATCACCTAGAAAACGGTTAGTTTGGGTTAGGTCAGGGTACTCCGTATTTTGCATGCCACGCACATACATACGTATATATGAGCCATATATCAACCGCACAATAAATGCGAAATGCGAAATATATATAAATTAGGGCGGGTTGGTTTTTTTTTAAATCGTATAGCAAAAACGTAAACTACATAAAATTCTCCGAAGAAACCATGTATCTAAAATAAAATCCTAATCCGCGCCTCTCGACTTGAAAATTTATATGGCCGCCTTTGCCAAAAAAATAAATGTTAGAAAAATAGGTTTTTCCAAAAAGAAATCGAATTTTCTGAACAAAATTGTTTAGTAAGGTAGTTCTTTTGCACTTTATATTTTTTCTACACTCAAAATTTTTTTTCATTAAAAAAATATTCACCCAAGTACGCAAATCAGAGGAGATGCAAATTGGGGTTCAACTGCTTTTTTGATAATTGAATATTTTGATTAGTCTCAAAACAAAACCTGTATTGCATAAACTATAATATAATATAATAAAACATAATATATTTCAAAAAAAGAAAATAATTTTAGCAAAAGAAGAGGAAAAAAATTTTCAAGTCGAGAGGCGCGGATTAGGGTTTGATTTTAGACCCATGGTTTCTTCAGAGAATTTTCTTAGAATTTAATGTAGATTACGTTTTTGCTATACGATTTTTAATTTTTTTCTTCCATACAAATCAACCCGCCCTACTATACATACACCCTTGCAGATATACATACCCAGTGGGAATTAGGAGCACGTAATAATACCTTATTAGCAACTTACTCTTCACCTGGAAGTCATTACCATTTCCCTGCCGAACGTCCCTTACTTTTACAAAGGCATGGCCGCCTTATGTAAGTAGGAATTTAGAATGTACATTTGCTATCAAACATACTTCTGAGTCGCTTTACAAAGTAAGTTACGTGTAATGCAGAGCAGTCGCTCGGAGTAGTTCGGTGCTTGGAAATAACTTCGGCTGCACGTTATTTTGCAACTGACAACGTAATGTGTCGCCGGAGGTGTTCATTTTGTGCTTTACTAGTAGATTACGCTGGTCATGATGACAATTTTGGTATTAAAAACTGAAAGAAAACATGGCTTACCTCGTAAGGTGCTTACCTATTTTCCCAGTGGGTAATGGCATACGAACACATTTATTGCATTGGTGCATTTTTTTGTTCACCTTTACGCGTACCTTCGGTGATTTTTATTAGCAATTTTTAATAATTGATGCTGTGTAAACATACATATGTACATACGTTTATACATACATACTAGGGCTGTGCGATTATTCGATTACTCGAGCAAGTTGGTTAATCAATTATTCGGTTAATCAATTACTCGAGTAATCAAGATTTTGACTCAAAACGATGATTAATCGAGTTACTTGAAATATGATTACTCAAAAAAAATAATTTTGCTCGTTAAAAGAGTTTGCTTTGGAAAATGCTTATTTCCTTTTTTACATTCTGTATACGAAACAAAGTTTTTGTTTTAACTTTTTGAAAACAGAAACGTTGTTTTCAAAGTATCAAGGAACTTTAACTACTTTATACATATGTAAATAGTTGAAATGTTGATTACTCACTTTACTCGAAATTTTGATTAATCATAATGCAACTTACTCAAATATTTTTGTTTTTGGTTAATCAAAAATCTTGATTACTCGAGTAACTGAACTTTTGAGTAATCATAAATTCCAATTAATCGAATAATTGAGTTATTTACTTTATGATTAATTAAAATTTTGAGTAATCAATTAATCGCACAGCCCTAATACATACATATATACGCAAATAACTTGTACTTTTTCATTTCTTTGACTTTTGGATAGTTTTCGCCTATGTACATACATACGTATGTATGTATGTTCGTAAAGTGCTCTTCTCATATAACAATGAGCGTATATATATATTTGCAAACGTATGTACATATTAGAGTCCAGCGCAATTGTATTTGCCGCATTTCATTCAATAAGTACTCCTTGCATTGTACTCTACTCCCAACACATTGTTACTTTTTTTCCGCATACATACACTACTTGGCGTTGAGAGAGTAAATACTTGACGTACTTGCTATTACTCCACCAAAGTACGTACTCTACTTTCCCTCATCGCGTACGAGAGATATTTGCTGCTGCCAAAAGGGAGTAGCAAATCTACTCTCTGTATACTTGTAGTACGGTAAGTACTTGCGTATTAAATTTCAATTCTGGTTGTTAGCCTACTAGTTGATATCGTTTGCAGCGCTGGTCAGTGAAATTGAAAGAGTAAAAATAGAATATGGAA
>NW_016158842.1:85278-97744 GCF_001687245.7 Rhagoletis zephyria | reverse complement strand
AGAGCGAAATACACCACACAAGCGGTTTGACAAACCAAGCGAAATTTCCCTTTGCTTCAAGCCATTTGTGCTGTGTATGGGGGTGTTTGAAGGTTTGACAAACCGCCGTCAAACCTTCAAACACCCCCATACACAGCACAAATGGCTTGAAGCAAAGGGAAATTTCGCTTGGTTTGTCAAACCGCTTGTGTGGTGTATTTCGCTCTTTACTCACAATTGACCCGAACGATGAAAGTAGGGGATGGAAAGTATTTGCGCGGCGATCGGATGTCTTGTTGGGCCGTTTAAATGGAATTGCGCAGAAGTCTAGTACATATAGAAAATTTGCATCTTAAAAGATACAAATTAGGCATCCCAGAGAAAAATTTTCCTATTAAATAGTGATAAAGACCATAACTGAGTCAGTCGATGTATTTTATATCTAAAATAATTTGTGCATAAGTTTTTTAATTTTACATTGATTGAGATTCACGCATCGTTCTTTGGGTTGTGGGTAAATACCGTTATTTTGCTTAATTTATTAAGAATCAAAACCATCATGTTTCCCAAATTCCTTCCATACATTGTTTGTTTTTGGGTTAAAAATGTCGGCCGCGCTAGATCTTTTCACTCGATGTTCCGATCAAGTCGTCGAATTCAATGCGAATTTTGACGCAACGACTTTGATTGGACACTCCAAAATTTCTTTGGAGATTATGAAAGAGGAGCTAGGCGACCATTGGGGTAAATCGAAAGCTGCATATGAGAAATGCATGCCGTCTCTTAAAGAAGATGAAGAGGTAGAGGCATTAAGAGCAAAATATTCTGCTATTTTAAAAGATTACCTCTCATGTATAAGCTGCATTAAAGAATGCCTGCAAAAAATCAAGGCAGATTCACAAACACCTCAAGGCCTTCATGCCAACGCACCCCCTTCGCTCTATAATTTGCAACTACCACCTTGTGATACTGAAGTTTTTCGTGGCGACTATGTATCTTGGCCAAGTTTTCGCGATCTTTTTACGGCCATTTATATCAATAATTCGCGCCTAAGCAACGTAGAGAAATTGTGTCACTTGCTTCGAAAGACGAGCGGAGAAGCGAAGGAAATTGTTGGTAAATCTCCTCTAACAAATCAAGACTTTGAATTAGCATGGGCTAACCTCAAGCCACATACGAAAATAAACGCGTTTTAGTTGATAGCCAGCTGAAGTTGTTGTTCGCGTTACCAGTCATTCGGACTGAAAGCGCTTCGGCATTAAAGGAACTACAACGGAATATTAATGGGTGTTTAGCGGCTCTAGCGATCTACGACGTTGATGTGTTAAATTGGGATCCAATTATAGTGTTCCTATGTTCTAATAGACTTCCTGAGGTAACACTCAGCCTGTGGGAACAGACGCTCTGGCCTTAATCGATTCGGCATCGGAAGCATCGTTCATTTCGGAACGAGTTCGAAATCTTTTAAAACTACCATACTCAAAAACGAATGCGACAATCTCGGGTTTAAACAAAAAGGTTTCTTTAAGTGCCTCAAAGCTTTGGACATTCATACTAGGTTCTCCACGCGATCCGAATTTGCTAATGGAAGCAACTGCCTTTGTGTTACCACAAATTACCGGCAACTTGCCTTCTACTTCGATAGATACGTCCATACTTAGGGAGATACCTGATGTTCCTCTTGCGGACCCCAACTTTGTACAAAGCGGACCCATCGATGTTTTAATTGGGGGTGACTTGTATCCTAAGGTTATGATGGAGGGAGTGAAGCGAAGCATTCACAACAATCTGTTATCCCAAGAAACTGTGTTCGGGTGGATTGTCACTGGGGCAACTTCCACTAAACACGTTTCTTGCTTTGCAACAAAGATCTCAATGGGAGACGATAGCGCCATAGGTGATCAACTCCGCAAGTTTTGGGAATTAGAGGAAGTCCCAAGGCGGAATCTTAAAAGCGCGGAGGACGAGGTGTGTGAGGAGTTATTCGTTAAAACTACTACACGGAGTTCAGACGGCCGTTACANACTTTGCAACAAAGATCTCAATGGGAGAGGATAGCGCCATAGGTGATCAACTCCGCAAGTTTTGGGAACTAGAGGATGTCCGAAGGCGGCATCTTAAAAGCGCGGAGGACGAGTTGTGTGAGGAGTTATTCGTTAAAACTACTACACGGAGTTCAGACGGCCGTTACATCGTATCGCTACCTTTTAAAAAGGAGTTTCCTACGGAAATTAAACTGGGATCTTCACGCCCTAATGCGCTGCGGCAATTCATACGAAATGAAAGCAGGTTGTTAAAAAACATTCCGCTTAAAGCAGATTACGACAGCGTAGTTAAGGAATATTTACAGTTAGATCACATGGAAAGGGTAGCTATGCCTCGCTTTCAGCATTTTCTATCACATTTTTACCTTCCGTATCACGCAGTAATCAAGCCCGAAAGCACTTCGACTAAGTTAAGGGTGGTCTTCAATGCCTCGAGCAACTCATCTAACGGTGTATGTCTTAACGACATTTTACATGTAGGTCCAGTACTTCAGGCAGACTTAACATTGCTTCTTGTACGGTACAGAATATACAAGTTAGATTTCAACAGCGATATACAAAAAATGTATCGCCAAATTTTGGTACATCCAGATCATAGGCCCTATCAAAGGATTTTGTTCCGTACTGATACAGAGGAAGACATTGAGGATCAGTTGAAAACTGTAACATTTGGTGTCAACTGCGCTCCGTATTTAGCTATACGAACACTACTCCAGTTAGCTCAAGATTGTCAAAACTCTCATCCACTCGCGTCTAAAATTTTAAGAAATTCGACGGTGTTCAAACTCGAAAGATTTACAGACAGACAGATCTTCCTAAGGATTTTTTAGATCGATAACTTCTAGATTTCGATGAAACTAGCCACACAAAAGCACTGGGAATTAGATGGAATGCGCGCCTAGACCATTTTTATTTCATAGTACAACCACTATCCTTAAAAAATTCGTATACTAAACGTGAGGTCTTATCGACTATTTCTAAGCTTTTTGACTCAGCCGGTTGGTTAGCGCCCATAGTGGTTATAGCTAAACTTATAATGCAACAGATTTGGTCCATGAGATAAACCGTTGAGTTCCAAAACACTTGCTAAATGGAAAGATTTTGTAGAAAGTTACAGGTTTATAGGCTTCATTTAAGTTGCGCGATGGGTAGAATATAACGATGAATCTTCCACCGAAATTCATGCCTTTTGCGACGCCTCGGAAAGCATACGCGGGGGTGATTTATTTGCGGACAGAAAACCAAGGAACTATAGCGTCACATCTATTGTTGGCAAAAACAAAAGTTGCCCCACTAAAAACTATCTCGCTCCCCCGGTTAGAATTATGCGGAGCGCTTCTCATCACCGAAATGCTAAAGTCGTTGTTGAATGAGATCTCCATTCGTGTGAAAACCATCTTCTGTTGGACGGATTCGACAATCGTGTTGTCATGGTTGAGAAAACCACCCTACACTTGGACAACATTTGTAGCCAACCGGGTTGCAAAGATAAAAGAGCGAACTGGTCAAGCCCACTGGCGTCATGTTGATTCCAAGGAAAATCCTGCAGATCTTGGCAGCCGGGAGCCACAGGAGTTGTGCTCGAGTGACTTATGGTGGCATGGGCCATCTTGGTTAAGAGAAGATTCGTCACGTTGGCCGTCAATGGAGAAGGAACTCGATGATGTTTTACTCGAAGCCAGAAAGATAAATGCGCATGTTTCTCAAATTATCAATTTCGATGATCCCTTGGAAAGATTCTCCTCGCTTCCTCGAGCGTTGCGAGTGTTAGCATATGTGTTCCGATTCTATTATATGGCAAATAAGAAGAGGCATAATAACTATACGTTTAACTCCTCAGCAGTGTCCGGGATGGAAATTTCGAAAATTCGTGAATGATTGATCTGTCTGTCACAAAAGAAGTGGTTCAGTGAGGAATATCATCACTTGTCGCTGAAAATTTCCATATCAAAGAAGAGCAAACTTCTCAACTTGAATCCATTTCTTGACGGTAATGGCATTATAAGGGCCAATGGTAGGCTCACCAATTCATCAGCGCTTTCGTACAGCGAGAAAAATCCAATACTGTTACCATATGCATGCACTTATTCCCGTTTGATGATAAGTTTCATACATCATATATCTCTTCACAGGGCAAATCAATTAGTCTTAAGACTTCTCCGTCAGCAGTAATGGATACCAAAAGCAAAAACCCTCATCAAAACAATAATTCACAATGTAAAGTCTGCGTGATTCATAAGAAAAGGGAACAATCACAAATTATGGCTGCACTTCCAGAGGAAAGAACATCTTTATCAAGGCCATTTCAAAATACCGGAGTGGACATTGCTGGACCATTTGACATAAAAGGTTATCGAGGCAGGGGGTATGTAATTACTAAAGGCTACGTGTGTATCTTTGTGTGCTTCTCCACAAAGGCAATACACCTGGAGGCAACAAGCGACCTCTCCACGGAAACTTTTCTTGGCGCATTTTCGAGATTTGTATCCAGACGCAGTTGTCCTAAACAAATATTTTCAGATAATGGGACCAATTTCGTCGGTGCTTCTGCAAATCTCAAAAATGATTATACAAATTTATAAAAACCGCACAAGAATCTATATGTAGTTTATATGGTCATCACGAGCTAGTTTGGAACTTTATTCCAGCGGGCGCTCCTCACATGGGCGGCTTATGGGAAGCTGGAGTGAAAAGCTTCAAATTTCACTTTAAGGGCATGGGTAGCTCGCATAAGTTCACCTTTGCAGAGTTCAAACTGTACTGGGGCGTATTGAGGCATGCTTAAACTCTAGACCCATTTCTCCAGCTTCACCCGATGTGGCGGATTGCGCTGCACTTACCCCTGGCCATTTTCTGGCAGGTGGTCCAATTCTTGTCCCTGCAGAACCTGCAATTGAATCGAATCCCCTTTCATTGATCAATCGATGGCAACAAATGAAAGCACTGAGCCAGCAAATATCGTTGCGCTCGAAATAAGGGTATTTAAAGGAGCTTCACAAACGCCACAAATGGAAGTTCCCTCAATGAGATGTTATCGTGGGCGATTTAGTAGTAGTTCGCCATGAAAACTTGCCGCCACATGAGTGGCGACTGGGTAGGATTGTCAAAGTATCCCAGGGTAGTGATAGAAGAACTCGAGTAGCCGACATTTTTACCCAAAGAGGAGTAGTAACCTGCCCCATAGTTAAGCTAGTAGTCCTTCCGAACTAAGCTCAGCACGCCACATTTCTCTTAAATTTCAGTTCTATTCACCATGGAGTTGACGACCGTGCTATCCTTATCGCCCTCATCGTTATCTTCCCGAGCGCCATCTGCAACACCTACGCCTCCGGCACAGACTAAAACTAGGGATAAAAAGACAAAATGTCGAGTGTGTAAGCGCGCACACCCCTTAAGATTTTGTAAACGGTTCTTAGCACTGAATTTTGAACGACGCTTGCGATATGTTCTACTACATAGGTATTGCTCGCGGTGTCTGGCATATTCTCATACTGCGAAACAATGTAAAAGCTTAGGGTCATGTAAGTATTGTCACGAAAGGCACCATACGCTCCTTCACGGTAACCGCCGGTTAGAATCCCATCATCAGCAGCCGCCTGCACTATCGCAGCTGGGTGGGACAATAACTGTACTGCCCACATGCTCAGTATTTTTACATGTGCGGGAACAACGGTTCCTCGTTCGTGCACTATTGGACCCTTGCTCTCAGACGAGCAAAATTTGACAAACACTGGTTCATACACTTCGCATCGCCACCATACCAGTCGCGAATATCGAAATGTGTGAGCTTTCAGTCAGCTCATCACACGATACTAAAGTTCGTTTGTCGTTTACATCAAGAGTTGTTCCAGACCTAGGATTAAAAACTCCAACACGTAATCTGGACTCGCGAATCACGGACAAGTTCTCTAACTTGAAACTTGCGGACACAAACTTTTATACCTCATCGGCCGTAGCTTAAGTTTTCGGTGGCGATATATATTTTAAAATAATGAAACCGGAAATTATGTCCAACCCTGGGTTTCCTACTGCCCAGAACAGTATACTCGGGTGGGTCCTTTCTGGCCCGTCTGCCCTTTAAGGCACTCGAACCCCATAATGGGTTGGCTTCCCTTTAAGCCAATACAAACATCGCGCACTAATGAATTATATTATGAATTGAATTATTGCTCAACAATTGTATTTCATAGGCACTCATAAAATGTATTTACATAATATGTACATATGTACATATATACATTAGACTGCATCACCAAAAAAAGTTCCGGTTTTTCCGCCGGGATTACAAAATTTATTATATTTTAAGACGTCCAACAAAATATTTCGAAAAAATTTTAAGATTTAAGCGAGCTTGACCGATTTGAAAAAACCCCCAAAATTGAGTTTTTTATGAATAAAAATAGTTTCTTAAAGAACTTTTGGAGAAAAGTCCCCTCAGATGACAAAACAGATTAAGCTTAAAAAATCTGCATAAAAATATTTTAAAATCTTTTAAACGGAATCGTAATAATGAGATTTTTATGCTGTTTTTTTTTAATTTTTTCAAAGATTGATTTACGAAAAACTTAAACAACTGGGCCAAAACTATTCTGATTTGGACTTATGGGATCTCGGTAGAAAGGTATTTTCTCACTGTTTTTATTTGTGTGCAAAAAAAGTCATTCGTGTTCCAATTTTTTTTTTTCAAATACCAACACATCTTAATTCAACTTTGAATGATGTTCGTTCATCCTACGTTTCTCTTTCATCTTTTGAATGAGCTTATTAGCAAAGAAATAAAAAGGGTGAGAAATACCTTTCCAATGATACCCCACAAGTCCAAATTGGAAGAGTTTAGGTTCAGTAATTCAAGTTTTTCTTATACCAATCTTTGAAAAAAGTTAAAAAACAGCATCAAAAATCTCATCATCACGATTCCGTTAAAAAAATTTTAAACTTTTGTTTAATATTTTTATGTTAATTTTTTAAGCTTAAACCGTTTTGTCATTTAAGGGGATTTCTTAAAAAAAAATCTTTAAGAAACTATTTTTATTCATAAAAAACTCCATTTTTGGAGGTATTTTCAAATCGGTCCAGCTCACTTAAATCTTAATATTTTTCGGAAATATTTTGGTGAACATCTTAAAATATAACAGATTTTATAATTCCAATGGAAAACCAGTACCGTTTTTTTTTGTATGGGGAGTGATGCAGTCTAATATACATACAGTGACGAACAAAAGTATTGGCACAGTGAATTTTTCGCCATATATGCAAAGGTTGTTATTCTAATTTATTTTCGATAAGTTTTTATAAAAAATATAGTTCATTCTACACCAGAAAACGTAATAATAAAAACTCGAAACTTTGTGCAAAACTCAGGAAAATTCATTAAATTTGCACACTAATTTGCAACTTTTTATTCAGATTTTCTAGAAAAATCCTAAGTATGCAGTTGTATAGCCCATTCAAATTTAGTACAACGAAGTGCAAGTTTAAAGTTGCTAGAAAATCGCGTTGATTTTTGGCAATTTCTTTCTATTTTTCTAAAAAATCTGAATAAAAAGTTGCAAATTAGTGTGCAAATTTAATGAATTTTCCTAAGTTTTGCACAAAGTTTAGAGATTTTATTATTATGCTTTCTGGTGTAGAATGAACAATATTTTTATAAAAAATTATCGAAGATAAATTAGAATAAATAACTTTGCATATATTGCGAAAAATTCACTGTGCCAATACTTCTGTTCGGCACTGTACATACATGCTATCAAAAAACGTAATAAAATGGATTTATTTTTGGAATTTTACGTATATTTAGTGTACCCATACATATGTATATACATCTATCCCTAACTTTAAGATCCAATTTTTTATTTTTTTTTGCAATCCCGACGTATTGCAAGGCTGGCGGCAATGTTGAAGCCAAAGCCTTCAACGTTTGGGAAACACTGATTTACTTTCGGCCCCGCAATCAGCTGCAAAGATGCATAACTGCCGAAAGTACACCGGTGCTTCCTTTACGATATCGCATGCTTATATAAGTATGTATCTTATAAGCTGAACATTAGTATAGTCCAAATATACGTTAGAGTACACATCAGCAGCTTCCGCATTCTTGGCACAAAGGCAATCTTCGTTACGCTTGTGTATATTATATTCACTTAATATTTTTCTGCACTCTTAAAATCTTAAATACAGTTAATACATTTTTACTCATTAAATCGTTTGGTATATTTTCATTTTTTCCATATCCATTTCCTCTGAGTTTTAATCGGCGCTCTATTGGGGTATTTCGTCCAAACAGACTTAAATTTACAATATTTAGTAAAAATAATCCTAATCCTTTCCCCCTTTTTCTACTACCCCAAAATGCATGGCCGCAATTGGCATGCAGAAAAAGTGAGGTTATGTAAGTGACATCACCTTATATTTATTTCACCATGATTTTCACTCAAACCAAAGAACATATTTCTGTCGAAACAACAAAATTTTAATGCACATACATACATATGTATGTAAATAAATAAATAAAAGCAATTGTATTTTATGGACTTCTGCCCGCTTGTTAAGGCGAAGATTTTAGCGTGCATCTGAAGATATTTTACTTTAAAGGCACTGCACTTTTGCAAAGAACGATCTTGTGCTTACATTGGGTCAAGTGGTGTAGCAAAAAATTAGCCTAGTATACATAGGGGCACTTTGGCAAATCCGTTTTCATAACACCACAAACCTCGATCCATCTTTTGCCTTTATACGGTAATTGCGGGAACTTAAAAACTTGATATTGCTTTGCTTGCAGAGGACAACGGAATTTCCTCACCCGGTAAAGCGGCAACTAATTTTTCGTTTCCAATTCTTTTAGGTTTTTCAACTTCTGAATAAATAAACATTTCATATCATAAATTTTTATTTGTTAATTTGAATTTCTTTGACATTAGAATTATTTCGAGAGAGTAAACTCCAAATGCTAGCAAACGTCAAAAAATCCAATGGCGGACGAATTGAGCGAGCGGTTTTACCTTTAAATATTTTTATCCAAGGCATATTTAACTCGAACTACAAGAGAGTTATAATGTCAAAAAACTGTAAACAAACAAATTAACCTAAGAGTTGCGAGTGCTATGTTTGCTACAAATTAGCATCAATTGAAACTCATCGTGGTGAAATTATACCAGGTGTAGTAATAAGACCGAGATGAAAGATTTGACGCTATCTTATTTGAAAATGTCCCTTTAAAAATGTTTATAAGATAGCCGAATGTCAGGAAAATAAAGCGAGAAAGCTTTTTTATTACTTCATCTCTTTATAATTTCACCATGGAAATGCATCAGCTTAAATACGTACATATATATGTACTTATACTAATTTTAAGAATTACTTCAATATTACCTTCAAAGAGTTTTAGCTGCATTCGCATCTTATATGCACATATACATACATACATATGGGCAGAAAAGAATACCTCATAAAGGAAACCACGTAATTAAATGAAAGAAATGTTTTATGAAACTGTTTTAAACATTTTTTTGTTTCTATTCGCCCAATGTTTTTGCGCGTTTAGTTTCTTATTTAAATATTTACTTCTAAAAAACATCCGCACTTATAAAAGAACGATTTAATATTTTCCTCTACATACGTATGTATGTATATCAGTGTAAATCTAGGTCCTGACGTGGCTATGTGTGCATAATTTTGTAAGAAACTAATCTTACTCAGTTCTGAACTTTCAGGCATTTCAGGCACAGGAACCTCCCAACGCATGCACTTAAAAATATTTGCCTGCAATGGGCCAGTAATAAAACCGCGTTGAAATGGTTTTCACATACACGGGAAGAATCTTCCAATTGAAATCCGCAGCTGTTCTCCCAACGAAGTCTTCTAACTTCGCAACTAGGCGCCTTAAAGTATCGCACCACTTTAACGCCTTGGATCTTGCCACACATAGCGCAACGGTCGCAGTTCCTTCTTCATTTTTGTATATGTATGTATCTATAAATACATGTGGTCGAAAAACAAAAAAATTCACACAATTGAAAACTATATCAAAGCACGCAATTGAATTTTTAAAGAAAATGAGAAAATGCCAACTTGAAAGGGGTTAAAAGTTATTCATCATTTGACATTATAGTCGGTGTTCAAAAGAGAGAAATGTCAAAATCACTTCTACCTTGTTTAATATGCCTTGATTTTTATCATGCTTATTCCTCTGCCGGAAAGTTATTTTTCGTTATTCCATAGTGAGTAATTGACAAAAAAAGTTATTTCGCCGTCGCTCAGAATTGCCCAGAATAACTTATGCTTGATGTGTTGTGATGAGCTAGGGGCACAATAGACCTACTGGTCGCAGTGCCATACCCAACCAACTATCTATCTATCTAACTCATGCTTGGAATAAGGAGGAATAACGACAAGTCAATAATATGGCCGTAAGCGGTAGAAGTTATAGCTGCAATTTCGGAGATCACAATTTCTCCTCATCAGACTCATGGATCGATTTGCGTTGGAGTTTGTGCTTAGTTTTGCGTATTTGAGTTTATTTAAATTATTAAAAACTGAAGTGCGCTGTTTTGAATTACAGAAATTGCGCGGAAACAGGCAATTTTAGGTTTTACCGTATGCCTAATGTGACCAACCGTACTTCTTTCGGAAGTACAGTACTTCTTTTTTCGCTCTTGTACTTCGTACTTCGAAGTACAGTCAAATGTACTTCTTTGCTATATTTTGTACTTCAGGAGCGAGATTATTTGATCAGTTGGCGTCAATTTTCGGATCGCTATCGCACTTTTTGATGCATGATATAAATGTTTTTGCGTCAAAAAGTGCGATAGCGATTCGAAAATTGTCGATAACTGGTTACAGAATCTCCCCCAGGCCCTGTACTTCTCCGATCTTCTGGACGATCGTCACATGGCCGGAGAAATAAACTCGTTCAAACCATTAAAGTCGCCGAGGACCGATGGCATCATACCTGCCCAGCTTGCAGTGCTCTGCAGGTGTAGTGCAAATTGGTTGGATCCTATTTATGCGAACTGCGTGAGGACCCGGTACATCCAAAGGCTTGGAGGGTAGTCAGTGTTGCGTTCATCCCGAAGGCCTGAAAAGGCTATTTTGTTTCCCCTAGGGATTTTAGGCCTATAAGTTTCTTCGTTTTTGCTAAAAACGCTAGAGAGACTGATAGACCTGTACATAAGTAACGCGATTCCTCGTGACTGTCAAGAGCTCAATATGCTTATTGCAAAAAGAGGTCGGTGAATACCACCCTACACGCATTGGTAAAGTGGTCAGAGGAAGCCTTCACGCATGAAGGTTATGCAGTAGGGGCCGTCTTCGATATCGAGGGGGCCTTCAGCAATGTCACTCCAGAAGCATTAGTCAAGTATATTCAAAATCTGTCGCGGCGGAGTGGGGGAGCGTCTGCACACAGTGCAAAGTCAATAGGAGCACTCCACAAGGTGGTGTTCTGCTCTGGATTGCGGTTGTAAACGAGCTTCTAGAGGAACGGGAAAATGTGGGCTGTCGGATGATCGCCTATGTAGATGATGTGGAACTTTTGGTTAAGGGACGATTTATATACACCCTTTTCGATCTGGCTCAAGGTTACCTGAACCAGGTATCTAGGTGGGCAATCAACGACGGCTGTCGTGGAAGCTTAACATTGAGGAAAGGGTAGAAAAGGCGTGGGTTGCCTTGCACTGCTGCAGCTTTATTAGCTCTAGGAAACCATATTTAAGCCTATATTGTTTCAAGGAACCGTTGTCTGGTGGAACTCACTAGAGATGGCTACAAATGTAGTGATGGCAAAAAAACTTTAATAATCGATTAATCGGTTAATTGATTAATCGAAAGCATTCGATTAATAATTGCAATTAATCGTAAGAAATTAACCGATTAATCGGTCGTTTCGATTAAAATCGCAAATAATAAAAACTATTTACTAAGTTATAAAAAATTACCATGAATTCAGTGCGCAAACAATCAAGAAAACTAAAAACTAAGGGAAACAATAAATAAAAAGATGTAAAGTAGTATACCATCCGTTATACACCCCGTGTCAAAATTATAAGCGCATCACAAGAATTCTTTTTGTTATTCAAAAAATTCGAGCTTTTTAATTTGATTTCTTAGAAAAATTTTCAGTATGCGTAAGCCCATTGCTGCCGCTGTGGTGTAGTGTTAAGCAGTGCGCGCTTCCACTCCGTAACGCCTGGGTTCAAACCCTGGTCAAAGCAACATCGCAAAAATATAGAAAAAAGGTTTTTTCTTAACAGCGGTCGTCCCTCGGCAGGCAATGGCAAACCTCCGAGGAGTGTATTTCTGCCATGCAAAACAGCTTCTCACAAAATTACAATCGCCGTTCGGAGTCGGAGTAAAACTGTAGATCCCTCCGCTCTGTGTGACAACATCAAGGCGCACGCCACAAATCGGAGGAGAAGCTCGGCCAAACACTAACATATGTGTAAGCG
>NW_016158842.1:43213-82524 GCF_001687245.7 Rhagoletis zephyria | reverse complement strand
AGCTGTGTCTTAAAAAACGCACACAAGCAAATTTCCGATTTGCAATTGTGTCACAGTAATACCTTCATTTTTTAAAACGGTTGAATAAAAAACCCACACAACTATGTTTACGACATGCAAATGCATCACAGTGATGCCTTGGTTTTAAAAGGGTTGTAAAAACGCTAATTTCTAATAATTTTTTTTTAATTTCTTTTCTATTACTAAGTTAAATTCATTTTTTCATTTACATATGTTCTGACTAAATAAATTTCTTAAGCGAAAAAATACATATTATTATAAATAAATAATAAATATTATTATAAATAAATAAATAAAAATAAAGAAAAAACATAGCCATTTAGCTGATTTTTTCATGTAAAGGCCAAAAATGGTGATTTTTTGAAATGATTGTATGGGGAACCCCCCNGGAGCACTCTAAATGGGTCAAAGTGGGATTTTTCAAAATTTGCCCCTACCCAAAAGTTCGACCCAAATTGGGGGACATCAGAATTCGTTTTAGAGGTATGGTTCCTTCGGCAAAGTTTCCTATTTTGATCCCTAGAATATGATTTTCACAGAGCAATGGGCGATTTTTTTGCCTCCCCACAAATCGACCCGGCCTAATATATATGTATGTACCCGGTACAATGGACACTTTTATTGTTGCTAATATTTTTGAGTGGTAAGAAAGCCAAGGAAGGAGGAAGATTTCAAGCCGTACGGACGTGTTTTCACTCGCTCTTGTTTAAGTCATTAATCTTTGTGGTACTTTTATTATTCACACATCTAATTGGTCAAATTACCAAATGCGTGAGACAGTGACTCTTTTATTAGATGTTATTAAAATCAGTGCCAATAAACAATATTATTAAATTGGCTAATTATGCCGTGTGTGTGTAGCCAAAAAGTTGATCGCACCCAAGCGAAAGTGCAGTGTGACAAATGCAAAGAGTTGTTTCACTTAAAGTGCATGGGTCTCTTACAAGCCGATGTTGACTTCTTGCTTAACACAGGCAAACCATACTTTTGTAATGTGTGCATGGTTGTGCGTCGCTATTCAAATCGTTCTCCACCTCCATCGCTTGTCTTAGAGGAAATTAGTGCTACTCCCAATAGTGCATTGAACTCGACAGCTACATCAACTCGTGAAACGAATGTGATTATTGCTTCCACGACGGAAAATTTAAAGCAAAACAATAATACTCAGCAAGTGTCATTACATTCTCTTCTTAAAGAGATTGCTGCTCTTAAAGCTGATAATGTGCGCATACTCTCGCTTCTAACTACGCTCCACGAAAGTAAAAGCCAATTAGAACAAAAGACTGAGCTTCTTTATGCTGAAATTCTTACGCTAAAATCCAATGTAAATGACAAAGATGCTAATATAACTAAGCTAACTTCGGAAGTTAAAAAACTTCGCGATGCTGTTGTTGGTATCTCAAACAAGATACCAATGCCCTTACCTACTAGTGTTGCTAACAACCACAATAGTGCTTTCGTGTCAGCTGATCAATGCATAACATGTTCTCCATTACTCAGTTGTGCTCTTCCCGCTATTACTACTAGCATATCGAGCTCTCACTCTCAATGCGCTGTTTCCTATAGCGCTGCTGCCGCTAGTGCCTTTGTTGGGAAGACGACGTCTGGTGCCGCTGTTTTTGTGCCAATGTCTACTGCGGGTACTACGCAGTCTGATGATTCTGCTAACTATGCTGCTCACAGTGATGCGTCTGGGAAATTGACGACTGTCTCTGCGCCTATTGCTCCTACGCCAACTGACATGTACCCCAAATCTACTGTGCTGTCGACGCAGACCGATGTTTCTGCTATCTCTCCTGTTGATAGTGATGCCACAGCAAAATCAACGTCTGTTTCAACGCCAATTTCACGTACGCCTAATCTAGCTGATAACAATGGCCAGTGGAAAACCGTCAAACGTAATAAGCGCATAATTCCCAAACCACCTTTAGTTATTGGGTCGAACAACAACAACGAGCTTAGTGTAGTAGTCTCAAAGTTAAAATGGTTGCATATCTCATCTTTTTCTACAAGTGTGACTGCCGCGGATATTTTATCCTACGTTTCCAAACATGCGGAAATAGACCCGAAGCATCTGATGTGTTTCATGCTAATTAAAAAAGATGCCAAGTTGGATGATCTTCCTAAAATCAACTTCAAACTAGGGGTGGCGGAACGGTACTACGAGAAGGTGGTAAATGCTAACATCTGGCCCACTAATGTCAAAATACGTCCTTTTCGTTTTTTTCCAAAGGACGGCCCCCAGCAACTAAACCCGTAACTACCCCTGTTCGGAATAACACTAGTCTCAGACAGCTTAAAATCTACTTCCAAAATGTATCTGGCATAAGGACTAAACATAACCCTATCTTCAATAGAAGTGCACACTTGGATTATAACATCTTTGTCCTCATTGAAACCTGGCTCAACTCTGAATTTAATGAAAATGAATTTTTTGACCCAAATCTGTACAATGTTTATCGAAAAGACCGGGATGTCACTAAGAATGGTTTGTCCAGAGGTGGAGGAGTTTTGGTCGCTGTTCAACGTTGTTTGCGGTCTTCATTAGTTTCCCTTGATAATGAGGACTCTCTTCTAGATCAACTATGTGTCGTGGTGCATGGTGTCAAGCAGCGACATGCTCTATAAAGCACATGCTGATAATATCCTCGCTTTAGTATCTAAGAATAATACGCCTGACGATAATCTTTGTGTTCTGGGTGATTATAACTTGCCCAATATTACTTGGTCCTACTTGGATGATAGCCGAGCTTTGTTTCCGGGTAGCATCAGCAATTTTCGCGAAACTTATTTAGTTGATAAATTTTTAAGTATTGGTCTTATTCAAATTAATAATTTTAAAAATAAGCTTTTGAGAACTTTAGATCTTATTTTCATAAGTAGTAACATGAATTTCTCATTACACGAGTGCTTTGAGCCCTTGTCCTGCCCTGACCAGCATCACGTACCGCTTATCCTTAAGCTAGAATTTTATGTTTTTTCACCTCTTCAGCTAAAGAATGGAATTTCTGGTTTTTGCTTTAACAGCCACAACCTGAACCTGTTAAGTAATGAACTTTGCTCTGTTGATTGGGACTCGTTATTCAAAGGGTTCGAAGTTGCTAAGTGTTTTGATATTTTCAAAAACATATTCTTAGAAACATGTTCTGAAATTATACCGCCTAAGAAACAATATTGCCACAAAATTCCGTGGTACACGAAGGAGTTGAAAAAATTGAAGAATTTAAGAAACAAATTTCATAAAAAGTTCAGATCATCTAATGACAATCGGTATAAGGATATCTACTTAAGATATGTGAAGGAGTTTACATCTCTCAACAAAATGCTCCATAGAAACTACGTTCGTAAATTTGAATGCGATATTAAGTCAAACCCGAAGTCCTTTTGGCGTTACGTTAAGTCGAAAAAGGCATGCTCTAATATTCCCTCTGCAGTCTTTTATAAAGAGGCCCTTGGTAATTCTGCCAACGAGGCTGCTAATCTATTTGCGGAGTTTTTCAAAGCTAACTTTGATAATGAATCTGATTCAGTTTACGATGAAGCCTGTAACTTCAACTGCCCAATTAATTTTGGTTCACTAGTGCTAACTATAGAAGATGTAGAGGATGGCATTCGCAATCTTAAAGCTTCCACAAAAACAGATATTGATGGATTTTTCTCCTACATATTTAAAAACTGCACAGCATTCGCTCATCCACTTCTTCTAATGTTCAATAAATCTCTTGACCGTGGGGTGTTTATTGATGCATGGAAGGTTACCTCTATTACCCCGATCCACAAAAGTGGCAATAAGGCTAATGTTGCTAACTACCGACCTATTTCGCAATTGTCAACAACCTCGAAGCTACTTGAATACATTGTAAAACAGAAAATGTATTTCTCATTCAAGCACCGAGTATCTAGTAACCAGCACGGTTTCGTTCCAGGTAGGTCAACTGTCTCGAACTTAGCTGTCTTCTCTGAATTCTGCACGACTGCTTTCAATGATCGTCTTCAGGTTGACACCATCTACACAGACTTCTCCAAAGCCTTTGATAAATTAAGTCACTCAATATTACTAAACAAGTTAGCTAGTCTAGGGTTTCATTCTACCTTTTTGTCTTGGGTTAAGTCTTATCTCTCGTTTCGTAAATGTGTAGTTGTTGTCGATAACTTTGCGTCCCTTCCTTTCATTGCCTCCTCCGGTGTCCCTCAAGGCAGTATACTAGGACCTCTGCTATTTGTCATCTTTATCAATGATATATCTTCTTGCTTTGTCTCTTCCAAATATCTTCTTTATGCCGACGATTTGAAAATCTATACTACTATCTCTTCTCCTTCTGATGCCGTAGGTCTCCAAAATGATCTTAACAATGTAACAGAATGGTGTAAGAAAAATCGATTGCAACTTAACACTAGCAAGTGTTTTCATGTGTCCTTTTTCAAGTCTCGCTCCCAAATCTCTACCTCTTACTTTATTGCGGACTCCAGGCTCACCACTCAGTCTGAAATCTCGGACTTAGGTGTAATCTTCGATTCTAAGTTCTCGTTTCATGCCCATCTAAATCGCACAATTGCAAAATCATATTCCATGATTGCCTTCATACGCCGTTTTAGTTCTGACTTCACCGACCCGTATTCTCTAAAATTACTTTTTACCTCACTAGTTCGTTCTAAGCTAGAATACGCAGTATTTATATGGAGACCATACTATGACTGCTATATTAAAAGGCTTGAGAGGGTACAAAAGACGTTCATCAATTTTGCCCTCCGCCCTTTAAATTTTGATGATCCTGTTCCTTCTTATAATGCCAGACGTCAACTAATCGACCTGAAATCTTTGCACAGTAGAAGGATTATTCTTTCCCTCAGCTTTATGTATGATACTATCCGTGGTGTGATTGACTGCCCTTTTCTATTGGAAAGAGTTTTCTTCCATGTTCCCCACAGAAATCTTCGAAATAATGAAATCTTCGTTCTTGAATGCGTATTATGCCCCAATCATTCGATCCTTGAGAGAATTCAATTTGTTTGCAAACTCCTTAGACTCGCACTTCTGAACAAACACTGAGCTCTCAGGGTCCGCAATTAGCCGCTTTAATACTTTAAGGCGCCTAGTTGTGAAGTTAGAAGACTTCGTTGGGAGGACAGCTGCGGTGTTCAATTGGAAGATTCTTCCCGTGTATGTGAAAACCATTTCAACGCGGTTTTATTACTGGCCCATTGCAGGCAAATGTTTTTAAGCGCATGCGTTTATACCCAGATACTGTTCCCATGCCCTGGGAGGTTCCTGTGCCTGAAATGCCTGAAGCACACGAAAGTTCAGAATAAAATCACTAGCTAATTTTTATAAGAATTTGATTCAAATTTGATTTGCCATTATTGTTCGAACAGTGTTACCAGTTTAGCTATTTCTCCCTAGATTTAATGTACCATTAGGTAGAAAATTTGGAATAAAATATCTTCAGGGATTTTTCAAATATCAAAATGTTATTTTTATTGTTATAAGACTAATCAAAGAAACATGGAACTTTCGAACAGAATTACACTGCATATACTATGTACGAGTATGTATGAATATATTTATTATGGTAAGGTAAAGCTACTTAAAAGGTATATTTGGTTCATGGTAATACTAGGTTTACATATAAGTAGATTATCCTCATTTTCGAGGTAATCTGTAATTAGAAAAAGAGATTAGCCATACAAAATTCGTCCTTCGTTAATCTGTAATTATAAAATAATTATTAAACCGATAACTTTCATGTGGCCAACCTAGTTTTATCGATTATTTTTGCGAAGAGGAGAAATGCAAAATGTAAAAGTAAACAAAAATGGACGCTGTCAAGGAAAAGAGGTTTTTAAAGGTATTTTTAATAAAATATTGTGTTAAAATATATTCAAATTGCTTAATATAGCAGAAAAAAGAGATCACGGTAGCACAGAGGAGAAACTTAACCTTCCCTGTGGGAACAACAAGCACAACAAATTTGACAGCTAATAATCTGAGATTTGCCTGTGTAAACGGGGTTATTAAAAACGAGCTTTGATTTATATAATATTTATATGTAAACATACTTTAAAAGACTAGCATAGAGGGGGTTGGTTTAACTTTGCCACATTCAGCGTCATGGGTGCAGCGGACATGTAAAGTCGCTTTGACCATCGCAGTAGACATACGGATCCGTTCGACTGCAGCATTCCAAAATGGTAGACTCAACAGCCCAAGGACAAGCTTCGATATGTTACCAAATTTTGTATTGCCTCAATCGTTTGTGAGCTCATTAACTTCTGCCCTCCCAACTTCTGCAAGTTCCACTCTTTTACCAGTTGATTCAGAAATTCATTGATTAATGCCCAACAATGCTAGATAGCCGAGTTACTAGTCTAGATACAACCTTGGACACCTAAAAACTATAGGGCCGTTCAGGATGTTTTGGAAATGGACATGGATTTGCAGTTGGAATTGCATTTGCAAATTTTGTGCTTGCTGCCTTGGCAACCCTGTGCATTTTATTGTTCCTGAAATGACCTTAGGGTGAAGTTATATAAACCATCTGGCAACACCATGTTCGAATATTATATTGTTAATCCACTTTAAGGTGAAGCTATAACATTTTAAGTTGTTCTAATAACCTTTGTACATATTTTATATCAACAATGCCCATTTAATCATAATTCCTAATATATGGCACACGGCAACTATATTTTCTGCGTTTAGTGTACTCTTCTTCTTCGTCAAACATTTCAGCCAATCATAACTCACTACGTCACTGGAGGAAAACACATTTTTGACCGCATCATGTCGTACAAATAACACTACTCGACAAAAAAAATCGCCAAGAATGAAATAAAACTTTTCGAACGTAGAAATCAGGTCCGAATATCTAAATTTTTTCTCTGGGTCAGACCTAGTTTCTGAGATATCCGTCAAAATATGAAAAAAACCCATAGTTGCGACACATTACATCACATATGTGCATCTAAAAGTTGTATTTGTCATCCTATCGGTTTTATATCTAAGAGAGATTTGTAAAGAAGACTCCAACAAAAGTGTTTTACCTTCATAGCCATAAACCACACAAGTAGTTTGGTCACTATAAAAAAAAAATGCAGAAAATTTTAGTTAAAATACGTTACTTTCCGACCGCTTTAAAATCGTAAAAAGTGTTCGGATAAAAAAGTTAGCTACCCTATTTCATTTCATTTCATTTATTAACAAAATCATTAGCGCAACAACAAATTCATAACAGTACATACATATAACTAAAATAGCAAAAATTACTTAAGACTAAATAAAAGTAACATAATATAATTAACAGAGTAGTATTTTTAAGTGAGTTCTACAATTCCAGGACATATACTTAAAATAAGACTTAATTAAACAAGTACATAGAGAGCACATCACAGGGACTGAAGTGAAGCTAACGGAAATACGTATACAGAACATTTTTAGAGTTGCTTTTTTTAAACTACTGCGAATATGGGATGGAATAGAGTTCCAGATGCGGATAGCATTGACAAAGAATAGCCGTGCAGAGCTAAGATAATTGTAGGTAGGAACAGTTACTCGAGTGGATTTGGGGAACGTTAATTTTTCATATAGATATTTGGGTGCCTTATCTGTCATGAGACGAAAAAGGAATATACAATTTCTAGCTTTAAGATATTCAGAAATTTCGCAGCCAAGTAGGCGCGTTCTCCAAGCGGAAATATGTTCATATTTTGCTAGCCCAAACACATAGCGCGTGATCTGGTTAAATACTACATCTATTTTGTGAGCTGATTGGGAATCTAACCTGCTGTAGACTACCTCAGAATAACAGATAATTGGCATTATAAGTTGGATTGCGAGTTTACGTCTGATTTCTATCGGTGTAAATGGAGCAGACATTCGTAAATTCCTTAAAGTATTATAGACTTTGCCTACAGTTGAATTCACATGGTCAATGCAGGTAAGGCCAGTGTTGATAATAAACCCAAGGTTAGTTACTTTTGACACAAATTTAATTGGTTTGCCACCAATGTGTAACGATGGAATAGTTGCTAGGTTAAGACGTTTCTTACAAATAGGTAAAACAAAACACTTGTCACAATTAAGACGAAGACCATTTAACTGTGCCCAGGACCTTATAGACATCAGTTCTCTGTTGAAGCTTGCGCACAAATTAGCTGAGTCCTCAAGAGGACCTGACATATAGAGCTGGACATCGTCCGCATAGGCATACATGTTGGCTTGCATAAAGTCCGAAATATATCATTAACGAACAAACTAAATAGTAGTGGTCCTAAGATTGACCCTTGTGGGACACCCGTGAACAAAGGCCTTTGTTCAGATATTTGAGATCCAACCTTGACACGCTGAGACCTCTCTTTCAGATAGCTACGCATCAGTTTTACTGCTGACTCTCTAAACCCAAAGTAGTTTTTTAATTTAAAGCACAGTAGTTCATGGCTAACTGAATCAAAGGCTTTAGAGAAGTCCAGCAAGCATAGTAGAGTTAAGTGGTTCTTGTCGAACAGTATTCTTATGTCATCAAGTATCTTTACCATTGCAGTAGAGCAGCTGTGATGGGGTCTGAATCCGGATTGAAATGGGGATAAAAGGTTGAATTTACCGATGGGGGAAGAGATTTGTTCAGATAACAATGATTCGAAAACTTTAGACAAGGCTGGTAGTATGCTGATGGGTCGGAAATCACTAGGGCTGGATGCGTCGTAAGGTTTGGCTACAGGAAGCACAGTAGCAATCCTCCAGGCATCGGGAAAAAAGGACGTGGTGAGACTATGGTTTATTATGTATGTCAAGGTTGGCAAAATAATCGGAAAGATTACCTTCACAAATCTAATCGGAATGCCATCCTCCCCGATTGCGTTGGACGTGATCTTAAAAACAGATTTCACCACATCAGTCTCGCTCACAGCAATGAGCTCAAACTTTTCGCCAGCAAAAGAGACCGGACAGGAGGCTACAGAATTGGTCGTAAGGGGACAAGATGAAGGCGGAGAAGCAAAGGCAACGCTTCAGGACTCAACGAGCATTATGATTTCTCACTGGCATGGACGCGGAGTGTTCTCAGATTTCGCCACAATACATTATAATTATTAGGCAGTGAGGGATCCAGCTTATTCATAAAGAATTTTTTCTTTTCACGTCTTATAACCGAGGTAGCTTCATTCCTTATTGTTTTGAAAGCACTCCAGCTCTCATCTGTCTGGTTCCTTTTCCATATGTTATAATATTTATTGCGTTTTTTAATTGCTGATCGGACCGCACCATTAAACCAACGGCAGGAAGACCTTTCACAGGTTCGGGTAGGGACATGAGTGAGGAGCGAGTTTAATATATTTTCGTTCAGAAAACGGAGCTTCTCATTGACCGTGCTGAGACCCCAGCAATCGGACCAATTGATCTGCAAGAGGCCACTGAAAAGGTTGTTGACATCTAAGGAACGGTAGTCAAAGAAGTTAAATACATTGGTATTGTCGTCATAGTGATCAAGCTTAACGTCAAAAGAACAAAATATCAAGTCATGACCAGATATAAAAGATATTTGGTAAAATTTCAAAACAATAGAAGGATCAGATACAGCAAAGTAATCTAATAAGCTGGGGCAGCAATTGCTACCATATCTTGTGGGCAGCGACAAATTAACCATAGACAACCCAACACAGGAGATGTCATCTATTAAACGAGCACTGGTAGAATCAGGACATAACAGGTTCACATTAAAATCACCACAAAGAATTATATGGTCATAATCTACAGAAACAGTGGACAGAAAATTAAGTCACATAGGCTGAAATATGAAAATGAAAGATTATACACACAAGACAAAAGGATTTTGGACGAGGGGCTAGACATTTCGACAGACAGGTACTCCACGCAGCTTCTTTCTGAATGTGACTGCGAAACCTGTTTGGTTTTTAGGTGCTTTTTGCAGTAAATAGCAACTCCACCACCTTTTCTNTATAGGGATTATACACACAAGACAATAGGATTTTGGACGAGGGGCTAGACATTTCGACAGACAGGTACTCCACGCAGCTTCTTTCTGAATGTGACTGCGAAACCTGTTTGGTTTTTAGGTGCTTTTTGCAGTAAATGGCAACTCCACCACATTTTCTGCCTACCCTGTCAGATCGAAACAACTTATAATCATTAATATCATAATGGACACTGCTTACATTGTACCTGAACCACGTCTCAGATGCACATATAACATCGACTGGCGACAATTCAAAAGTGTTCCTTACTGTATCCATTTTCTCAGAATTAAGGCTGCGCGCATTAAAATGAACAATGTTCAAGCCCGTTTGTTGACCGCACATGATGTTCACCATTGCACGACTACAATTGTCAATGTTAGCCGTTTTGCTGCTGGGTACAACCATGATATTTCACGCGTATAAACAAAAGCAATTAAAGCATAATGGATAGCAAGATTAAGAACAAACAAACATAAACTGAGATATGCCAACTTTACAACAATGAATACATAACAGAGGGAACATAAAATCAAAATCTTATAGCTAACGAAACAGCGCTAAATCATCTTCGCAGGTTAATTTGATAGCGGGGCTATTTTTGTCTTTTTCATTTCTTACGTGCACCTCGCCTCGCATTGTGTATACCGATAATAGCTTACCCTATCTGCGTAGTTTGATAGCCTCTTGTAGTAAGCGCCTTTTCTCTTGAGTGAGACTCTCAAATATGTGGAAAATTCCATCCATTCCAATGGAGCTTAATGACACTGCAGATCTAACTCGNGTCTTTTTCATTTCTTACGTGCACCTCGCCTCGCATTGTGTATACCGATACCAGCTTACCCTATCTGCGTAGTTTGATAGCCTCTTGTAGTAAGCGCCTTTTCTCTTGAGTGAGACTCTCAAATATGTGGAAAATGCCATCCATTCCAATGGAGCTTAGTGACACAGCAGATCTAACTCGCCTGCGGTACTCCCCAAAAGCGCAAGGGTGCGATTGCGATCATGCGGGGAGTGAAATTTAACGACAATCGCGCTGTTGCGGTTGGCAGAGCGGCGCGTTCGGAAGATGTCGCGAATTTGTGGAGACATGAAGTCGATGGAGAGACAAATCTGGTTAAATATGCTCTTTAGGTTCTCCCCATCCGCATAAGGCACACCAAACACAACAGCATCAGCAGAAATATCAGGAGTAGGTTTTTGTTGTAGTGCACTAGAAACTTGCTGTTGTAGGTAGGCAATATCGCTTTCAGCCTTCTTCATATTAGCTTCCATCAAAGTTAAGCGCGTAGTCGTCTCGGCAACTTTCTCAGCAAACAAAGCCATCTCATCTTCTATTCGCTTTGTTAATTTGTTCTCCAGCTCTGACAATTTCTGCGCGACATTCTCAACTAGCGACAGCAGATTGTCCGTTTGTTACTGTATTTTCACTTCGAGTTGCTTAAGTTTTGCAAAGACAGCAATAAGGGTGATGTGTTCATCCAGCTTTACCACTTTAGCAGCAGGGGATGTTTTTTCGCTGCAGAAGAGGCCGATGCACGAACAGACATAGCGAAAACAAAAAAACTTCTTAGGGCACTTCATATTTATTTTTATTCCAAGAAAAACGCAAAGCTTCAATTAGGGTAGCTCAATATCACCAGCACTCTCAAATATGTGTGTATGTGGAAAACGGATTGTTTATTTGTTTATATGAATGCGCGAAAAACGGCCTACTTATTTGTTTGTATGTATGCGCGAAAGCGATTTGCTAAAGAATTGTAAGCCAACTAATGCAGCTATTTAATATATATTCGATTTTATATTTTTGATTTTCTACATTGCGGAAAATTCAAAAATCAAAAACTACCGAGTGTAATACTGAGATATACTACACATACATACATGTGCACGGAAAGAATTAGGTTGTACCATTGAAATTATAAAATTTTACCTATTTCATGACATCCACCAAAATATTTTGGCTCAACTCGCGGTTAATCGTGAGTTGGACCGCTTGGAAAATGTATCTAAAAATCGATTTTTTACAGAAACAAATTTACATTGCAAAGTTTTGCGTTCAGTAAATGGCCTTGTATAATGAAAAAAGTTTAAAACTAAGAGTTCTACACAAAAACTTAAGGCATATTTAAAGTAATAATATTTTTAATGAAATTTTACAAAAATTTCGTAATAAAGTAGCCATGAAAATTGGAACAACTCAGCTTATTCCCAACACATATTTCTTTCCAAGGAATTTTTTGGTAACCTAATCCATTCACACGCAATAAGTTGGATTTATATCAAAGCTTAAAATATGACTTCATGAAATAAGTGCATTCTAATTTAGTATGGAAAACTTGACGAAAACATTTCAGGGATTTTGGAACGAGGATATGATGGCAGACGATTGCTGGACAATAATACGTGAAACATAGCCAGCGAAATACGAAAAACTAGTTAAAGGTAGCCACATTCCTCACTAATTGCAATCACGCTGTTCATCTCTCGGATGTTGAAGTTTGAGAGACCCCTAATAGGGGTATTCTCGGAGCCTTGCAAAGCCTTTGCATGGTGCACGGACTGCACGATAAAAACCGGGTTTGTTGTTGTTGTTGTAGCGGCTACTAAGCCCCGTTCGGGTCGGTTCATCCGCTAACGTTGTCGCCAATTTCAGCTGGGGGAGGCCCAGGAAGTGTGCGACTTCCACAGGAGCTGTCCATAATGACAGGGGCGTCAGCTGAGTGGGGTTCTCGGGGCATGTGAAGAGGTGTCGGGAGTCATGTGGCGACTATCCACATGCCGGGCATTGGTTGGGCACATCCTCATTGATTCTACTCAAGTAGTCTGCTGCAATAGCAAGAGCGAAGTTGGGCTATTCTAGTGCGGGTCACCCGAGGCAGACAAATTTCTGTCCCGTCCACGTCCGGTGGTTGTGTGCCTAGAACGGCATTCACAGGGCGGGAGTCTACATAATGTGAATGCCGTTCAGAGCCTGTCGGTAGGTTGACGAGTGAGTGATCTATTATTTTTTATTGCCCAAATAATAGACATAAGAATGATTATAAGAAATGTAAACATAACAAAACTGTCAAAGCTAAACTTCAAAATGGGGGGATTGCCAGATGAATGTACGTAACCAATAGTTATTGAAGACACGAACCATCATATCGGTATTGACACGAATTGACATGGCCACTATGAAAACGCGCAGACTGACATACAATAAAAGGATCGGTGGTCACATACCACGCGGCTAGAAAAATATATTTTCTTTTTGGAATTGGACACGGAGCGAACCACACTCATCAGCCCTCGCAAGAACGGAATTACAACCAAGTAATTAAAGTGGATTAAAAGCTTGTATTAAAAGCTGGCGACATTCGGGGAGTCCATACTCACCCCTCAGTGGAAATTAATAGAGGCAAAAGGTGCCGTCACATTCCTTCCGGCAAATCCCCAGCCATGTTGTTGCGTAGAATAAAGAAGTTGTGAGCATCAAATCTGGACTATTCATTTGACAGCAATTGAGTCACCATAAGCCGGTAATACAAAATCATTACACGTAAGTCAGCCACTTTCTTGCCACCATCCATTGGAAACGAGCTATCCATCAACCGTAAATAAAGATTCCTGTTTGGACCGACAAACCAAGGTCAAGCAAATCATTGGCGCCCAACTAAACGGGTGAAAAAGAATAAGTTTTCGTTGAACATAACCACACTTAAGCCCGGCATAAAGTAAACGCGTGCTCAGCTGAGGGAAAATAGCAATTTCATCATCGAATCAATTTAATAATTCATAAAATTAGATTAAAGGAAAAATTAAAATCTTGTAGTCGTTTTTCTCATTTTATTGGTCACAAAATTGTACGTCAGTGAACCATACATATTCGAGATTAATAGATTTTTGATAAATTTTCCTTTAGAAATTCCGCTATTATAAATCATCATTGAGATTGAATCAAATAATTATCTTTTGAATTCATAATCACTGTAAATCAATATCGTCCTCAGTCTTCACACGGCATGATTTAATTGATTTTTATTGGAGCTCGTTTTCAATCAAAATTTTTGTGGATATTTTGATTATTTAATTCCGCGGGGGTGAATGGTGATCGATCTGCGATGCGAACACCATTGATCAGCAGTCATAACCATTCTCGTTCAGTTCAGTTCGCCAATTCTGAAAAGCAAGTTAATTGAATTTTTTTAATCAAGTAACACCACACATCGACGGTCAAGATTTTTGAACCGATTATTTTTCATTTCGTCTTTCTGTATAAGTTTAAGCAACGTAACCGATAACACGGTCAATATTAATCGAACCAAACTATTAATTTTTCTCTATATTTTTGTAATTTCTTTGGGTATTCATTCCCAATAAAATTTGAAACTCGTATCAAAGTAATATCGTTTAACATTCTCAAACTGGTTGAATATTCTCAGTCTGATTTGGTCTTCCGGTAAATTCGGGGGTGGATAGTCTTGATCTTTGTTGCGTACCTTGTTGGCGACAGAAGGGACCGAAGGAGATACAGGTAATACTCCCAAGTATTCAAGGCCTTCGCTGCATCCCGGGAGCATACAACTTGGTCCATAAAAAGATTCGGGCTAGTGCGTTAAACGCCATTCTCAGCCCACGTTCGGTATAATATTAAACAAAATTTTGGACCGAAAATCATATGAGATATACAACCAATTGAGCGTGACTTTTTTGTTAAACTAATTAGATTTAAAACAAAATTCAAATAGTGATCGATTTATGCGGCATTATTTTTGAATAATAAAATAATAATAATAATAAATAATAAACTGAAGTAAATACTGTACTAATTTTAAATCGAGTACTATCATCTTATAACAAAGACTTTAATAGTACGGACTTTACGTCTACCGTTGGCAGAATTTTTTTAATAATCGGAATTTACAACTTGGTATTTGAGTCTTTCAACATGGAATTGTTTCCCACTCTCGATGCAACTTATTGGACAGACGAACAGCGACAGATCGAAGGGGAGATATATAACCTATATCCAGCGCCGGTTCAATGGACCGACACCGAAATAGCCGCCCTCAATGGTAAAATATCTGCTTACGTTGGCCAACCATGGTTGATAAAATCCCATGCCATACACCAAATGAATGAGTTGGAAATATGTGAGAGAGCATATCGGGAACTGAAGGCGAACGAGGTGTTAACACCTCAGGGTCGTCTTCATCAAATGATACATTATTGTTATCGAACCGCTCGGTTGAAGTTAAAACGCGAGTCGGCGTCACGCCAGGCAGATCTGATCGGAAAATTTCAGTCGAAGATTCGTGAGCTTCGGATGTATTCACCGAATACGGGAATTCCGACGTGCGATCCCCAATTAAGTTTGAACTCGACCTTCCAAGGTTTTGAGAACGAACGGGGAACAATGAGTTCAACTCAAAATACTGTTCCATCCCAATATTTACCCTTAACAATACCAGATTCGATTGCAAACCCGAATATACCGACTACGGTTCAGGCAACTGAACCGCGGTATACCCTGACCACTAGTACGGTTAATTCAAATGCTCAACCAGCCGTTCTCAATTCGGTGTCAGGCGGAACGGAACCAACACCCTCATTAGACCAACTGTCTGTAATGGTGTCTGAGTTGCTGAGAGCCCAAACACAGATGCAACAGCAAACGATCCGTGATCGGATTCAGTTGCAGACACAAATTCCTGACGTTCGTGATATGAAGCAAACCATGCCAACGACCTGGAATCATACCTGAATACCACCCTCGGTGGATCCTCCGCATGGTTCTTTGGGTGGTCCTTCAACCTTACAAACTCAAACGATCAATACNGCAAACCCGAATATACCGACTACGGTTCAGGCAACTGAACCGCGGTATACCCTGACCACTAGTACGGTTAATTCAAATGCTCAACCAGCCGTTCTCAATTCGGTGTCAGGCGGAACGGAACCAACACCCTCATTAGACCAACTGTCTGTAATGGTGTCTGAGTTGCTGAGAGCCCAAACACAGATGCAACAGCAAACGATCCGTGATCGGATTCAGTTGCAGACACAAATTCCTGACGTTCGTGATATGAACCAAACCATGCCAACGACCTGGAATCATACCTGGATACCACCCTCGGTGGATCCTCCGCATGGTTCTTTGGGTGGTCCTGCAACCTTACAAACTCAAACGATCAATACCTACCGTGGTGTTAGAACGTCTCATATCCAAGAACCAATTAATCAACCATCTCATTTATATCCGAATTATTCGCTATCCGGTCCACCACAATCACGACCAAATCAAGCCACTATATTCGACGAATCTGCCCAGGCGGATGCAATGGATAGGAAATTCAGAGGCTTACCATCATGGATGTGAACGAAAAATTTCTATCGGTTGAAGATTATTTGGCTATTATTGGCTCATTTCGATATAAGATTGGAGTACCCGACCATGAATTGGTAACGCGTTTGGTACCCACACTCACGGGGCCGCTCGACAATGGTACTTCACCGAACTGAGGAACTTCAGGAGATTATCAAAATTTTTGCACGAAACTTCGAGCTCATTTCCTCAACAAACATACTCGGGCCCAAGTAATAATGTCATATGCACAGATTAAATTCGATCCACGTTCGCAAACACTGCTGAAACATATCGATGACTTGACATTTCAATTGCAGGGTAATTCCTGTGGTCTGGATGAACCGGACCACCTCGATATCATCATTGGTACCTTATCCGATCATCTGCGTGAACTCGTCCACACTCGACAAGTCCACACGCTGGAGCAATTGCGTGAGTTCGCTCAGCGAATTGCACCACATTCGTTCATTGTTGCCACACCCCGTCCGGAAAGAACACGGATAGACAGCGATCAGCGCCACGGGAAATTTCGGCAATACATGATTCACCGGATGAGTCTCCACATTCGGAATATACCGCTTCGCTTCCTGGATCCGACTCCGATGACAGGGAATGTGCATACGTAAACAAGCAAAAGAAACCAATTAAAGAATCTCAGAAACGTAGGCATTCGAAACCAGTCGAGGATAATCAAAATGACAAAAATCCAAAGGGGAATAAAACGAAAGTAGGAACTATCGTCGACCCATTTCTCGCTGTTGAGGGCGACGAAAATGTACGTGTGCCAAATGTCTCGTGTGGGACCATCACTTCAAAAAGTGTCGAATCCAACCGAATAGGGTGATCTGCTACAAATGTACACGACCGGGGGTTAAGTCTGATCAATGCCCGTGTTCAAAAAAACGCGTAAGAGAGTCGATTGGGAATAGTGGTCCATCGTACTCAGAATCCGCAACCTTTTCTAAAGCCACTGTCTCTAACAATCCTCATTCGACCGAAGTCCCTCGACAAATCGACAAATCTTCAGTNTCGACAAATCTTCAGTCCCGAATTCCAATAATAATTCTACTCTGATTCTTAATGAATCTAATCAAACTCAAAGGGATGGCACAGAACCATTAACTAAATGTTCTGAGCGAACACTACCAATTACCAAACCTACTTCCGCTCCAGTCCCTACTAACCAGCAAGACGCGGTCAATCAAGTTAACCAACCACGATTCCGCGATGTTTTCCTTATCTCAGAGAAATGTTTGACATACAACATTCCGAACGATTGTCGCGATTATCTCACTGTTATGGTTAATAACCATTCTCATGCGGTTTTACTCGATAGTGGAGCCGAAGTCACACTCATTTCACAAACATTTTATGAGAAGTACAGATGGGGGCAGTTGCAACCTACCAAAACCTCCATTGGTCTTGCCGATAATTCGATTTCATTTAAGGCCATTGGTAAAGTGGATGTATTATATACGGTCGGTAGCCTTACCCGACTGGTGCCAACTCTTGTCGTACCTATCTCACTGAAACACCCAACTATGGGACGGACATTCCTTGAGGCCTTCTTTTTCGAACTGGTGCAGAACCAAGAGAAAGTTCAACGATTTTTAAAACATACAGAAAAAGGTGATACTGAAGAAGTTGCATCTGCTAAAGTCGAAATAGTTACGGCGGATAAATTTATTAATTTTTGTAACCAGCCACCAGGGAGTGGGAAAGAACAAGCTCAGGTATCCTCTATGAGTAATGATCTGGAGCCAATTGACGCTACCACACTCGGTTTAGAGGGTGAACTAGGTACCCCAAACATAACGAGCGTCAGCCTTCTACATAATCTCACCCCAGACCAAAGACAAATGTTGGACGCCGTTCTCAGACTTTTTAATCCAACTTCTGAGTCTGGTCCATTAAACGTCACTAATCAGATCGAACACGTAATTGATACGGGTGATGCAAAACCCGTCATGAAACGCCAGTATCCAGTATCGCCATATGTGGCTGAACAAGTTCAAGCCGAATTGGATAAAATGCGTAGTCGTGACATCATTATGACCATCGAAGAAAGCCCTTGGCGGTCACCAATTCTGGCTGTAAAGAAGAAAGACAGAACGTGTCGCGTGTGCTTGGACGCGAGAGAGCTAAATAAAATTACCATTCCAAATGCCTATCCAATTACGGATACTAACCAAATTTTAGCACGACTAAAGTCAGCTAAATACCTAACCAGTATTGATCTGTCTCAAGCTTTCTTTCAAATTCCTTTGGCAAAATCGAGTCAACTGAAAACCGCTTTTGCATTCGGTAACAGACTTTATGCTTTTCGTCGCATGACGATGGGGTTGAGAAATTCACCCGCCACATTAGCCATTCTCATTGATAAAATTTTCCGTGATTTGGTTCCACATGCATTCGCATAAGTGGATGATTTCATAATTTGCACTTCGACGTTTGAAGAACACGTTAAGATATTGGCTATCGTTGCAAAACGTCTGGCTGGGGCCGGCTTAACCATCTCAACATCCAAATCGAATTTTTGTTGTAAACGATTGGAATTCCGGGGCTACGTTTTGTCTCAAGAGGGTTTATCTGCGAATCCATCCCGTATTCGAGCGATTGTTGAATTTGCACGGCCCAAAACGGCAAACGAAGTCAGGCGGTTCGTTGGTGCAGCAGGCTGGTACCGTAAATTTATTCCAAATTTTTCGGAGATCGCAGCTCCCCTTTGTGAATTGTATAAAGGAAACCGAAGAGGACCCATTGAATGGAATACCGCTTCTGAACAAGCCTTTCTCAAACTCAAAGAGTGTTTAACTACCACTCCCGTTCTGACTATGCCCGATTATTCAAAACCATTCAAGGTTTATACCGATGCCTCGCTTATCGCAGCGGGTGCTGTTCTAGTACAAGAACATGATGGGAATAAACGTGTGGTTCAGTATTTTTCTAAGAAATTCTCGAAAGCCGAACAAAATTACACAGCATCCGAAAGGGGAATGCCTAGCCGTTCTCTTAGCGGTCGAAAAGTTCCGTCCATATTTTGAGGGTCGTGAATCGGTTGTGGTAACGGACCATGCAGCTTTGCGCTGGCTACAAACTCTCAAAGAACCAACTGGCCGATTATGCCGTTGGGCGATCCGATTATCACCATACGATCTCAAAATTATTCATAAACCAGGAAAACATTTAGAACTTCCTGACGCCTTATCTCGTTCTTTTGCTCTTCTCAACATCGTTCGTAGAAATCCAATTGACCTTCCGAGTAATTTTCCCGTTACTCGTACCCCAATCACATCCGTGATCAACATTGACCCAAACACGTGCGATAAATGGTACAACAAAATGCACCCCATGGCCTCAAAACAACTAGCAGATAGATATAAAATCGAGAACAACCTCCTATATCATCGATTGAAAATTTCCAATCAAAGTGCGGAAATACTGTGGACACTTTGTGTACAAGCTTCTGACAGAGCAAAAGTCCTCGATGAAAATCATAACCAACATTCGCATCAGGGTGTTTGGAAAACTTATAGACGTATCTCACAACGCTATTACTGGCCAAACATGTATGAGTCCGTTTACCAGTACGTTCGGCAATGGGAACTGTTTAAGCCTTCAGCCTAAATATTACTTGTTTACGCACCACCCTAATGCCAGCATATGTACGTGCATACGTATCTGCATAGGCATACATATATATGCCTATGTGCATACACGGATACATGTATTAGTATGCGCGGTGAATTTTAATGTCCCGCCGGTCAGTGAACTTTCGTTAAGTTTCCCCTTAACATCAGTTACTGTCCGGCGGTCCAATTTAAGGTCCCGTAAACCTTTTTAATCACTTCGGTTTAGAAGATCAACGTGAGCGCAGCAGCTACCAGGCCACTTCCGTCCAAAGGTATCCAAATATTTTATTATTCCACACTATATATATATATCTATATTGAAATAAATCGACTCTTTATTGAATTCATCATTAACACCGAAATATCTTGGTTCTATTTATTTCTTTCGGTTATATTTGCACCAGAGCGTAATCCCCAATCGCCCCCGTGTAAACATTTGGTCCTTCGAGCCGGATTTTTTTTTCACTGGAAGTAATTAAAAAAAGTTATTCTGTTCGAAAAGCAGCCGTGGACGCCGATTTAACTGTGGTCAACTACACAGAATCGGTATAATCAAAATGAGGTTTTAAGGGTGTTTATTTAATGGTATAGGTTCCAGCCTGGCGTGCGGGTCCCCAGTCCAGCTGACGGTTCTCTTCGGGGTAGTATCCTGGTTTTTACTACTTCCATCATCATCCTTGTTGGAAATGTCGTTGGTCTGGTAACAAAGTTTTATGTTTTTACCTTTTTTTGTTGTTCACCGTTTATTTGAGATCTAATTGATTTGTGTTTTCTATCAAGGGTTCCGTAAAGGAATGAATAATATGGATACCTCGACCACCGAGAGAAGCTAGTCAACAATTTTTTCTCCATCGAACCGCAGTGGACCCTAAATTATGTGAGTTTTTGAAATATTATAATGACTGCTAATTTTACTTAAAAAATTTTACGTTTTAAACTTCGGGTGGGGCATTTACTTAAACTTGCAACTTAAGACAAATTCATTAACCCTGGAACACCAATCATGTTTTTAATAAGTAAACACTAATTATCTGTCGAATCGCCTGATAAGCATTTAGCACTGATAGTTTTTTTTTTTTTTTTTTAAGTTTTAAAGCATCAATCCTCAAAGAGTTTTCGATATGTTCTTAATATAATAATTTCTAACTAAAATAAAGCAAACGTTATGCGGTTATATTGTGGTTTAAATAATGAAATTTAAAATTTCAAAAAATTAATTTTCAAGAAACTTCACCACAAAACATAAACTGTGTTAGTCGAATCGACTAACATTGGTGTTCTAGGGTTTAGAACCAAAAATCTAGCAGACCAGCAAAGTTGCGAATAATTTGCGCGGAATTCGAAAGAATTTTACAAAACCAGAAAAGATACTCCCTTTTTTGTAAAATTATGACAAGTTAGGCGTGGAATCCCTCCAATTACCTGGAAGTGGAATGTTGTGGTAAAAGGAAGTGGAATAATCTATAGGTGAAGAAGGCAATTTATAAGGATGTTGTTGGCTCCGAGTTTCCATCTCTGTATGGTGGGAGTAGAACCAATTTCACTAGTGGTCTGGTAACTTGACCTTTCTCCGTCAATATGTCCACTACGCGCACTCTGCCATCGGTACCGGGGTGCACGTTGACAACTCGCCCCAATCTCCATTCAGTTGGGGGTAGATTGTCCTCCCTGATAACTACGAGATCACCTGGTTTTACATTCTCCTTGGGGTGCTTCCATTTAATTCGCTTCTATAGTTCGGTTAAGTACTCCACTTTCCATCGCCTGCAAAACGTCTGGTGCAGTGCTTTTAGTTTTTGCCAGTAGTAGTTTGGTTCTGGCGGAGCCATAAGATGTGCACCAGTGAGAAAATGGCCTGGAGTAAGCGGCTCCAGATCATTTGGCTCATTTGAAGAGGGACTCAGGGCGGACGCAACCTTTTTAAAATGGCCTTTAAAGCTTTTTACACCTGCCTCCCAGAGTCCTCCCATGTGAGGAGCGGCAGCAGGTATAAAATGCCATGTAGGTGTTTGATGGTTGTATTTAGAAGTCGTTTTGTCTCGCGCGCCCGAAAAGAAAGCTTTGAATTCGGATCGTAAAGATCGCGAAGCTCCGACAAAATTTGTACCATTGTCGGAGTAGACATTTTTCGGGCATCCTCCTCTAAATACAAATCGAGCAAATGCTGCTAGAAAGGATGGGGTACTAAGATCACTCGTAGCTTCTAAATGAATCGCTTTAGTAGTGAAACAAACGAATAGGCAAACATACCTTTTGGATATTCGACAACCTCTGCCGCGGTAGCTTTTGATCTCAAAAGGTCCGGTAAAGTCTACTCCCGTATTCGTGAACGCGCGCGTAAACGTAGTGCGTTCCTGAGGAAGAGTTCCCATAATTTGCGTCTGAGATCGATTTTTGTAGATGGTACAAATTTTACAATTGTGGATGGTAGACCTAATCATGTTTTTTACCCTGGGAATCCAGTACTAGGTACGGATAAGGCGTAGCATGAGTTGATTTTCTCCGTGTAAGGAGACTTGGTGAATCAACAGGACGATAAGACGAGACAATCTGCAATTATACGGGATAATGATTGGGTGGCGCTCGTTATAAGCTAAGTCCTGGGAAGCTCCCAGGCGACCTCCAGCCCTAATGATGTCGTGCGTGACGAACGGATTAAGCGGAAGAATTTCACTCTTTGAATCGATGGGTTTTCAAATTCCTGTGTTCTTCACCGTAGTATTTCTTCTGGTTGATTTTTATCAAGAGATGTGTCGTCGTCTTAATTTCATCTGATGAAATTAAACAAGAAGTTTCCTGAATTGAAGCTTTTGTTTTCGGGTGAGTTCTTCGGTAGAATCTCATGACATATGATAACACTCTCAAAGCTCTCGGTAGATCTGAAAATCGGTCAAGAACATCGATATTGTTTTCTTTTGTTGATGCATAAGCGTGCGCTCTTTTTTCTTCAACTTCTGTGTCATAGGTAATTTCTTGAGCGGGCCACTTAGAGTTGTCTTCTTGCAACCAAGAAGGTCCCTGCCACCACAAAAAATTTGAGACCAAGTCCGAAGCAGGTAGTCCTCTGCTAGCCAAATCGGCTGGATTCGAAGCCGAGTTTACATGAAACCAGTCCTTGTTACCGACTTTTTCAACGATTTTCGTTATTCGGTGCGCGACGAAAGTTGACCAAGAACAAAGCGGCTTTCGTATCCATGCGAGTACGATGGTCGAATCTGTCCAAAGATGTTTTCTTACTTGTCCTAGGTTGAGGTTGTTAATTATGGATTCTATAATTTCTGCGAGCAGCACGGCTCCGCAGAGCTCCAGTCGAGGTACCGATATAGTTTTGACAGGAGCTACTTTTGTTTATGCCAAAAGAAGGTGTACCAAAACTTTGTCATCTCTTTTGACGCGCATGTATGCCGTAGCCGCATATGCTTTTTCTGATGCGTCGCAGAAACCATGTATCTCGATGTCATCTCCTGGTGAGAAGTGTACCCATCGAGGTATTCTAATGTTGTCTATTTCATGGTAATGTTTGGTAAAATTCTGCCAGCGTTCCAAAGTAGTAGAAGACACAGTCTCATCCCAGTCTGTGCCTTCTAGCCAAATACTCTGCATAATTATTTTGGCTACGACGACTATTACAGCAAGCCATCCTAGCGGATCAAATAGCTTGGCGATAGCTGATAGTATCGCCCTTTTCGTAAGTGTATCGCGGTCCTTAACCGTGCTGGTATCTTCGAATGCCAAAAAGTCTTCACTGAGTAAGTCCGTTTTTGGGATGTCCTTTAGAATTTCCGCACAGTTTGAGGTCCACTTCCTTAGCGGAAAACCGGCTGACCGTAGTACTTCAGAGATTTCATCTCTTGCTTTTATGGTAGAGTCGATGCTGTGTCCTCCAGCTAGCACGTCATCCACATACATGCATTTTCGTAGTATATTTGATGCTATTGGGGAAGAACTTTCTACATCGTCAGCCAGTTGTAAGTGTCCTTATCGCGAGGTAAGGAGCACAATTAATCCCGAAAGCGACAGTCTTTAATTCTAATAGACTTACAGGTTCGTTCGGGTTTGTACGGAAAACTATCCGCTGATATTTGGTATGGTTGCTGTCCACCCAAATATGTCGGTACATCTTCTCGATGTCACTATTAAAAACGTATCTGTATAACCTCCAGCGGAGTATAAGGATCGGAAGATCTGCTTGGAGAACTGGACCTGGGAGAAGTCCATCGTTCAGACTTGTGCCATTAGCCGTTGGACTTGAGGCATTAAAGACGATTCGAACTTTAGTGGTACTTTCTGCCTTTATTACAGCATGGTGAGGCAAAAAGTAGTTACCGGAAGAGGCTGCTGAAATACTATCATTTATTCTGGACATGTGTCCTACTGATTCATATTCAGCTAGTACCCTATTATACTCTTTTTGTAGGACGGTATCCTTTGCAAGCCGTGTCTCATTCCGGAAGAACTGAGAGCATGCTTTTTTAAGAGAAGGCCCTAGGCAGATGTTTGTGGGAAATTCCTGCCTAAATGGTAGCGAGACTACGTATTTTCCGTCTTCTCGTCTACGAGTTGTCTTCCGATAAAGTTCATCACAGTATTTGTCGTCTTCGTTCAAGCTTTTATTTTTTGGTATTTCTTCTATTTCCCAGAATGCAGTAAGTTGTTTGTCCAAGGCAACTTCACTGTGATACGAAACTATATTGTTGGTTAGATTGGGCGCATCTGTGCAACCGGTTAATATCCAACCGAACACAGTTTCTTGGGCGAGGAGTGTACTAAGTACATTTTTCTTCAGGCCGCATAAAATAATTTGGGGATAAATATCTCCGCCAAGTACGAGGTCGACTTCTTTATTAACGTAGAACCGTTTATCAGCTAGAACAAGACCTGGAAATGCCTGCATAGTCATGGCGCTGATATGACAGGATGGTAGATTTCCAGTTAGTTTTGTTAGGACGAGCACCGTTGCATGCAAGCTGAACACTAGATCAACTGGAGATCGAAGTTCTATGCTGCATGCCTCTTTGACCTGCGCAGAGGTTGCATTCGTAATGCCCGAGACTTGGGCATGCATCCCCTTGGCTGGCAGGTTGATTCAGCGTTTGAGTCGTTCTGTTATGAACGAACACTCAGAACCAGAATCAATAAGTGCTCGAGCAGAAAAATCTGTGCCATTGGGACGTATATTTACGCGAGCTGTTCCTAGGTGCACACCTGAATTCGTGTTAGCATAACAAGACTTAACGTTTTTGCTTTTATTGTTATTAGTTCTATTATTAAAGCTGCGCTTTGCCTGAGCCTGTTGAGAGGACGATGCCGTGTTATTGACAGGTTCAGTCTGCGTGCGAGCCGCTGTTGCCTTTTGCACATTTGTCTGAATGTGCAGGAGTGAGTGATGTCGCGAGTGGCACGNCCCTAGGCAGATGTTTGTGGGAAATTCCTGCCTAAATGGTAGCGAGACTACGTATTTTCCGTCTTCTCGTCTACGAGTTGTCTTCCGATAAAGTTCATCACAGTATTTGTCGTCTTCGTTCAAGCTTTTATTTTTTGGTATTTCTTCTATTTCCCAGAATGCAGTAAGTTGTTTGTCCAAGGCAACTTCACTGTGATACGAAACTATATTGTTGGTTAGATTGGGCGCATCTGTGCAACCGGTTAATATCCAACCGAACACAGTTTCTTGGGCGAGGAGTGTACTAAGTACATTTTTCTTCAGGCCGCATAAAATAATTTGGGGATAAATATCTCCGCCAAGTACGAGGTCGACTTCTTTATTAACGTAGAACCGTTTATCAGCTAGAACAAGACCTGGAAATGCCTGCATAGTCATGGCGCTGATATGACAGGATGGTAGATTTCCAGTTAGTTTTGTTAGGACGAGCACCGTTGCATGCAAGCTGAACACTAGATCAACTGGAGATCGAAGTTCTATGCTGCATGCCTCTTTGACCTGCGCAGAGGTTGCATTCGTAATGCCCGAGACTTGGGCATGCATCCCCTTGGCTGGCAGGTTGATTCAGCGTTTGAGTCGTTCTGTTATGAACGAACACTCAGAACCAGAATCAATAAGTGCTCGAGCAGAAAAATCTGTGCCATTGGGACGTATATTTACGCGAGCTGTTCCTAGGTGCACACCTGAATTCGTGTTAGCATAACAAGACTTAACGTTTTTGCTTTTATTGTTATTAGTTCTATTATTAAAGCTGCGCTTTGCCTGAGCCTGTTGAGAGGACGATGCCGTGTTATTGACAGGTTCAGTCTGCGTGCGAGCCGCTGTTGCCTTTTGCACATTTGTCTGAATGTGCAGGAGTGAGTGATGTCGCGAGTGGCACGTGCTGCAATTAAAGGGGCTTGTGCACCTTGTCACGGTATGTGCAGCGCTCAAACAATTCAGGCAACTATTGTTGCTCTTTAAGAAATTAAACCTCTCATCAGGCGTAAGCTTCAAAAATTTGGAACAGCGGCGTAGTTTGTGCTCATTCGTTTGGCACATTGTGCAAGTGAACTTGGTAAGGCTTGCTTGGAATGCACCAAGTCTTTTGGTATGGGCTTCTGAAGGGTTTTTGTTGTTTTGCGGCTTTGGCGCTTTAACCACTTTTGTACCCTTTAAGCCTGTCAGGGTTTCCAGGGTTTGAAACCTGTTAGATAGGAACTTGTCCATATCTTCCCACTTCGGTAAGGCGCCTGTGTGGTCTATGGTCTGCTCCTATAGAGCCAAACTACTGTCAGGCAATTTAGTAGAGCAAAGATATACAATAATTGCGTCCCAGTTGGAAATGTCAATTCCGTTCTTCTTTTGCTAGTTTCTCAGCCTGAGCAGCCAAAGACGACATGCAATTTACATAACTAGCAAACGCGCCTCTATTTATTTTTCTGTATGTCCTCTTATCTTCTTGTGAAAATTCTTCGGAGGTGTTGAGGCCATCGTAAGCTAGTTTTGTTTTTTCCCACAGAGATCTGAGTTCTTCCTGCTGAATCGCAAGGACATGCTTATTTTGCTCTGATATTGACGATGCAAGAAAGTCGGGCTCGAATTCTGTCACTTCTTCTGCTAAGCTCATGAATGAATCCATTGTCAGGTTGAAGATGGGTTTACAACCAACAGAAAAAACTGGAGTTCGTTAAAAATTTAAAAATCTTTTCGAAGATTTAATAATGCTAAAGGTAAATATGTAGCAGATTATTCGAACCTGTTGAAATTAAAAAAAAAACGAAATTGTTTGCCGCTAGAGTCAAATACCAAAAACCGCCAAAGAGTGTAAAATGTATCCACAACTAAAATATTTGTTATTTTTGCAATTTTTTATTTTATTTTTTTCAGCAAAGGTTTATGGAAATTTGATACGTATGTACGTGTATGCTTATAAACTCGCCACCCAACTGTGCAGATATATACGTGTAGATATATATTTCTACGGACCAGCAACGTCCTTATAAAACAATAAAAAAGTGTGCAAATCAAAAAAAAAAATGGTACAAAGATGCAAACAAAGTGACTTTGTGAAAGTGCTTAACGTAAATCAAAGGCTAGTTGTGAAAAAAAATCCGGTGATTACTTTGAATTAAAAAGGCCAATTAACATGCAAATTGCAAAAGTGAGGTTATGTGTTCACAAACCAATGACAAGTGAATCGGAAGAGGTTAGTGCAGCAAATTGACTACATCTGTAAAACTAATATAAAATTGAGTTTAATTTAATGACGTTAGCAATAACGTCGGAAATCAAAAAACTGATGTTGCAACTAAATTTAAAATTGATAAAAAACTTTTCAATGTCGTGTGTGTGTGTGTGTACACGTCAAACCAATACTAGCTGTTGCCACTCGAATGTGAAGAATCACTTGACTACAATATCATGAAAATGATGCTTTCACAAAGTCACTGCTTATAAGGCTATCTTATGCACTCGCGAATATTTATATTTGGTGATTTGCCGCAAAATTAAAGGCTATTTTTTCACNGGAGGTGTTGAGGCCATCGTAAGCTAGTTTTGTTTTTTCCCACAGAGATCTGAGTTCTTCCTGCTGAATCGCAAGGACATGCTTATTTTGCTCTGATATTGACGATGCAAGAAAGTCGGGCTCGAATTCTGTCACTTCTTCTGCTAAGCTCATGAATGAATCCATTGTCAGGTTGAAGATGGGTTTACAACCAACAGAAAAAACTGGAGTTCGTTAAAAATTTAAAAATCTTTTCGAAGATTTAATAATGCTAAAGGTAAATATGTAGCAGATTATTCGAACCTGTTGAAATTAAAAAAAAAACGAAATTGTTTGCCGCTAGAGTCAAATACCAAAAACCGCCAAAGAGTGTAAAATGTATCCACAACTAAAATATTTGTTATTTTTGCAATTTTTTATTTTATTTTTTTCAGCAAAGGTTTATGGAAATTTGATACGTATGTACGTGTATGCTTATAAACTCGCCACCCAACTGTGCAGATATATACGTGTAGATATATATTTCTACGGACCAGCAACGTCCTTATAAAACAATAAAAAAGTGTGCAAATCAAAAAAAAAAATGGTACAAAGATGCAAACAAAGTGACTTTGTGAAAGTGCTTAACGTAAATCAAAGGCTAGTTGTGAAAAAAAATCCGGTGATTACTTTGAATTAAAAAGGCCAATTAACATGCAAATTGCAAAAGTGAGGTTATGTGTTCACAAACCAATGACAAGTGAATCGGAAGAGGTTAGTGCAGCAAATTGACTACATCTGTAAAACTAATATAAAATTGAGTTTAATTTAATGACGTTAGCAATAACGTCGGAAATCAAAAAACTGATGTTGCAACTAAATTTAAAATTGATAAAAAACTTTTCAATGTCGTGTGTGTGTGTGTGTACACGTCAAACCAATACTAGCTGTTGCCACTCGAATGTGAAGAATCACTTGACTACAATATCATGAAAATGATGCTTTCACAAAGTCACTGCTTATAAGGCTATCTTATGCACTCGCGAATATTTATATTTGGTGATTTGCCGCAAAATTAAAGGCTATTTTTTCACAAAATATGTTTATATTGTGGTAAAGTGCACTGAATATAACCACGTACCTTGCGACTGGTTAGTTTTAATGTTGAGTTGTGGCGGTATATGAGTAGTTGAATTCTAGAAAAGTGTTGGTTGGTGACGAAAAACTTTTAAATTTGTGGCGCAGACGTGGAGTCCTGGTATAATTCCTTGTTATGGCAGACCCAATTTGGTTATGGCAAACTCGCTTTGCAAAAGACGGTGGACTGTTTTTCTATTGTTTCGGTATTCCAATTATCGCACGGTCCCAAAATTGGCGCTGGCAATATTTTGTGTTAAGTTGGACGGCTCCGAATGGACCAAATGTCAAGAATATCGATATTGTTTTCTTTTGTTCAGGCCGCCATGCACTTCTGCACATGCACTTCTCAATAATTTGATGGCAGTTCAAAGGATGCTCGTCCTAGTCTGATGCATCCTCCGGACTCTGCATGGCTTACAACCATGCGGAGGTGGAAATAGTTGATTACCATAGGCCACAGTGCCTACCACTACTTTTTTTATATACATACATGCAAACATACTGGTCTCCTCTCTCACTGAGTTAGTCATGATCCTTCGAACCGGATATTTGTGGCAATGTCACATTCACTAGACGACCAAATCGTCTAGGGGGGCCGGTATGTTTAGGCGCGACTGCCAACACCAGGTGCCTAAATTCGTGCTATGTACTGCTGCATGTGCAAAAATTTCCTTTATTCAATTTATGAAATTTTTTGCACATGCACTTCTCAACTGCCATGTAATATAGCTTTCTTAAGTTATAATTTGATGGCAGTTCAAAGGATGCTCGGCCTAGTCTGATGCATCCTCCGGACACTGCTTCCGGAGTCTTCTGCGGACTCTGCATGGCTTACACCCATGCGGAGTTGGTAATAGTTGATTACCATTGGCCACAGTGCCTACCCACTACTTTTTGGTCCAATAAATATTTTTTTATATACATACATGCAAACATACTGGTCTCCTCTCTTATTGAGATATTCATGAACTATGCCACCGCATTAAACCAAGTAATGAGAGCACCAAAACACCTCACGGCGAATATAGAGAACCAAAACGACCGGGTAGGCAATTATCGATTGACTTCGTCGGTAAGCTGCCCATGTCTAAAAATCGTAACCAATGGATCTTCGTAGCCATCGACTGTTACTCGCGACATGTCTGGGCGCAGCCCATGAAAAATGCAAACGCCATATCCGTAGTCAATTATCTTCGACCTCATTATATCAGATAATGGTACTCAATTCATCAGTCAAACTTTCGCAAAGCTTTGCGCCGATTATAACATCAAACACATGAAAACGCCTTTGTACCATTCACAAGCCAATCAGGTCGAGGCGTCAAATAAAAGCATTAAACTTTCTTGAACATTCCTCCTAGAAAACATGTACATTCCCAATCCTAAACAGTCCGTGGCCGGAGAGGGCTATGCACAAAAACTAGCCCCACCAAAAAATAGAGCGTATGTTTCACGGCAACTTGGTTCGAATTCATATGAACTGATCGATGCTAAACACCGAGTGCTTGGCAATTATTCCGCCGATTTAATCACAACACGTTAACTCATTCAGTACATTCGCCTTCTCAAGAATTTCGATGAATATATGGCGGGCCTCCACACTCCATTGATTCTGCCTTATTACAGGGTACCCAGCTCGAATAAATTAATTAAGTTTAGTTTTGTTATATCCAGTTTTGCTATATTATATCCTCAGTACATTGCTAGTAAATCGATCAAAGCAAACAAGAAAAGACTTATAACCAAATCATTTACCAATGCCTTTCTTCTACCGTAGCTTATGTAATGCGTACTGAAACTAAATAGGAAAGACGGAACATTTGTACATACATATGCGCTTAAAGGCAAACTGAACGAGTCAGGATGGGGTTGATGAAGATCATGTAGAACGATTTCGATGTAAGGTCTAACGTCGACCAAACCACAGCCCGTGAATCGCATTCGAACCACCATTCTCATATCCCTACTAAACGCTCCACATTTTTTTTATTAACGTGTCGCTGAAGATGAGAGGGGGGTAATGATCTATTAGTTTTTATTGCCCAAATAATAGACATAAGAACGATTATAAGAAATGTAAACATAACAAAACTGTCAAAGCTAAACTTCAAAATGGGGGGATTGCCAGATGAATGTACGTAACCAATAGTTATTCAAGACACGAACCATCAGTATAGACACGAATTGACATGGCCACTATGAAAACGCCCACACTGACATACGATAAAGGAATCGGTGGTCACATACCACGAGGCTAGAAAAATATATNACATATCGGTATATACACGAACTTACATGGCCACTATGAAAACGCGCAGACTGACATACGATAAAAGAATCGGTGGTCACATACCACGAGGCTAGAAAAATATATTTTCTTTTTGGAATTGGACACGGAGCGAACCACACTCATCAGCCCTCGCAAGAACGGAATTACAACCAAGTAATTAAAGTGGATTAAAGGCTTGTATTAATAGCTGGCGACATTCGGGGAGTCCATACTCACCCCTCAGTGGAAATTAATAGAGGCAAAAGGTGCCGTCACATTCCTTCCGGCAAATCCCCAGCCATGTTGTTGCGTAGAATAAAGAAGTTGTGAGCATCAAATCGGGACTATTCATTTGACAGCAATTGAGTCAACATAAGCCGGTAATACAAAATCATTACACGTAAGTCAGCCACTTTCTTGCCACCATCCATTGGAAACGAGCTATCCATCAACCGTAAATAAAGATTCCTGTTTGGACCGACAAATCAAGGTCAAGCAAATCAAAATGTTGTTTGATAAACCTCTGGACTTCGTCCGTCAGTTCGTAAAGATGCCTCCTGACGTGCCTTGGCGAGGGCTCTTCCGCGAGCAGTTGTCCGTTGGGATGGCCACGTCTTTGGCTCCCAGCAAGGAACTGCTTGCAGAGCATTATCTTATGCTCCTTGACTGGGAGCATCTGGGCCTCGTCATGTAGGTGGTGCTGGGGCGTCATCAGGAGGCATCCGGTCGCTGTTCCTAATGCCGTGTTTTGGCAGGTCTGTAGCTTCATCCACTGCGTCCTGCTAGTCCCCGGCGACCACACGGGCGCGGCATAGTTTAGAACCGGCCGGCCAATTGCCTTGTATGTTGCCAACAACGTTTCTTTATCTTTGCCCCAAGTGCTGCTGGCCAGCGACTTAAGGACATTGTTGCGGCTCTGTGCTTCCTTGCAGTGAAGAAGCGAGAAAGGCGAGATAACCGTTTACTTTCGAGCACAAGTCATCAATTCCATTCCCAGACGCCATGATCAAACAATCGTCAGCATAGGTGACAATAGTGACACCCTGTGGTGGTTGAGGAAGCTTTGAAATGTAATAATTAAACAGTAGTGGGGACAGGACACCACCCGGTGGTACCCCCTGTTTAATTTTACGTGGCTGCCTAGTTTTGTATCTGAACATTACTGACGAGTGTCGACCCCTTAGGTAATTCGCCGACCACCGTTTGAGTCCCTGTGGGAGTGAGGAGGCCTCTATATCTTCTAGTAGCGTTGAATGACCGACAGTGTCGAACGCCTTGGACAGGTCCAACGCTACTAGAATAGTTCTCTCAACGGGGCGATTTCGGTTAAGGCCACGAGTTATCTGAATGTTTATGGCGCTGTTGTTGTGCTATGCACATTACGGAACCTATGCTGATGCTTCGCTGGGGTCAGGTGGTTTGTAAAATACGGGAGCAGCAGGGCCTCGAGTGTCTTCGCTACCGGGGAAAGGAGGGTTATCGGGCGATAAGACTCTCCTGTGTTGGCCGGTTTCCCCGGTTTGAGCAGTGGGACCACTCTCCCCATTTTCCAGATGTCTGGAATGACGAGAGTGGCCATAGACAGGTTGAGGACCTCCGTTAGGTATGCTACTCCCCCAGGACCCAAATTTTTCAGCATCAACATGCATATTCCATCGGGTCCAATGGCTTTGGAAGCTTTCGCCTTCCCGATGGCTACCCTTACCTCACCGCTGGTGAAAACAAGAGGCGCAACAACAACAACAACAAGAGGCGCACTGGGTTTTGGCATTTTGTGCAGTCACTCGACGTTTGGCTTTATCCACCGGAGGATGCAGAATGAACTGCCGGCTAAAATAGCTCGCGCTTCGCTCCGGGTCCGAAGTCGTATTTCGACTCTGCCGTCACGCTTCGTCGGGTTGGACAACGGCCTCACGGTTGACCAAAGCTTGCTCACACCAGAGGCGAAGTTGCAGGTCTTCAAATGCTCTTCCCATTTCATCCGCTTATGTACGTTCACAAGTTGCCGAATGTCCGTGTTGAGATCCCTGATACGGGGATTTCCGGGATCGGCCTGACGAAGGTTGTCGCGCTCATCGGCTAGAACAGCCGCTTCAGCAGGAAAGTTCGTACGTGAATCCTTAATACATCCTGCTGGGATGAAGCGAGCTGCAGCAGCGGTGACAACCCTGCGGAACTTACGTTCACCTACATGAACGTCGGTTGGTATAGGCAGTGCAGTGAAGGCACCTTCAGTAACATCCGTGAAGCCTTTCCAATCAGCTTTCGAAAAGTTGACATAGGTCAGGTGGTCCACGGAAGCAAAGTCGGCAGGTTTATCAATCGAGATGACTATGGGCAGATTCTCTGATGCAAGGGTCAGCATAGGTCGCCATGATACGCTGTTTATCAGACCAGCGCTGATAATTGTTAGATCTGGCGAGCTGCAGCAGCTGCCCATAATCCTGGTGGGTGCGTCGTCGTTCATTGTGCAGAATGTCGAATCGTCTATCTGCTCAGCCAGATGTATTCCCCTACGATCATTTGACAGGCTTGAGTGCCAGAGATCGTGGTGCGCGTTAAAGTCACCAACTACCATACGGTTTTCACCTCTGTATAGCGCACCTATTTCACGGTGATATCCTGCCGGGCAGCTGGTGACAGGGGGTATGTATACGTTAAATATTTCGAGCTCAACATCGCCTGACCGGATAGCAATACCCTGACATTCTAGGATGGTATCCCTGCGGTCGATGTCTGCTTCAATGAGACGATACTCTACGGTGTGGTGCGTGATGAACGCTAAACCTCCACCATTGTCTCGCTCGCGATCTCGACGGTGTACGTTGTATCCGGCNAAACCTCCACCATTATCTCGCTCGCGATCTCGACGGTGCCCGTTGTATCCGGCGCAATTCAACAGGGTTGGATTGCCGTGCAACTTCGTCTCTTGGACCGCAGCTATTAATGTTCCATGCCTTCCCATAAAGACAGTTATCTCCTCGATCTTGCTCTGGAGTCCGCTTCAGTTAAATTGTAGCACCTTTGTGTGCCTTGGGAGACCGATTGTGATTTGTGGTGTTAAGGATCTGTGTTGCCTGCCGGCTTCCTGCTGTACGTGCTGCAAAAGGGGGTGCTGAATTGTGGTGGTGGTTGGCGGCGTCGCGGGGGAGGGATGCGACTGGGCAGCACAGCAGGGGCCCACATAGTCACTCGTCCAATCTCGCGTGTTGCGAAGTCCTGAGCACGCCCTAAAGTGGCACCAGCCGAGGCAGGAGTTGCACTTGACTGATGTCACGTTACGGTATATTCTGGACTGACAAACAGAGCAGATTGTCGGAGGGACTAGGAGTTGCCGGCGGCGGTGTGTGGGTGCTATTGCGTTTGTTTGTCTATTGTTGTGTTGTGTTGGGGTGTGGGTGTGTTGATTGTGTGCTGCCCGGGCGGGTGGTGGTTTGCTGTGGAGGCGGACTTGGTTCTCAGCTGCATATCTGTCTCAAGATGTAAAATTACATATTGTTAAGACTTTGATTGTTCCATTAATTACCTATGGGGAAGTGGTTTATGGCAACATGGATTCTGACTCCCGGAGAAAGCTACGGCTCGCCGTTGTTGTTGTTGTTGTAGCGGATCTACAGCTCGCCGTAAATTAAGCGGCTACATACGTTTATTTAAAAAGAAAATATGACCATATATCCAACTTCTCTAGGAATATTCTGGGCTGTGATCTGACCACATACCTTAGTTTTCGAAATCTTCTGTTTTTGCACAAGTTGATAAACTCCCGTACTCCGATGTATCTATTTACGAAGTTAAAGTTTGCCGTATCTCTCGTATCTTCAACCTCATCATCCCTTTACCCAAGTCAAAGGTCTCATTCCGCATGTTCTTTGTTAGTGCAGTTGTGCTGTGGATGCACTACCTAGTGCTACCAAAGTGTTGAAGCAGCCTCATTGCTTTAAGTTGACCCTTCTCGAAAATTTTCAGAACTCATCTCTCACTGTTTATTAATTAACTCTTATAAGTCATGTAACGAAAATAACTTAACCTTATCATAATGGTGTCCTTACTTAAAAATCATTAAAATAATAATAGCTTTTAAGATATTCACAAAATAAAGCTGTATTGATAATAATAAGTTGATGTGCAGTCAAAAGACTTAAGACTTAATTTGTACAACTTATGAATAAATAACTAATAAATTGTAATAACCACTTTATAGTCAACACAAAACTCAGTTTATGGCAGAAACAGAATTTTAACCTTAACATGGGGCGAACGCGATATAAGGAAGGTAAAATAAGTTTTAACTTTTGTTTTGTTGTTGCAGCAGTAAACGCAGGTTCGGTCCCCACTCCGAGCGATTCCAAACAATATTTTTTAAATAACGCTCCTATTCGCAGAGCTCTTAAACTCTTCTGCTATCGATTTCTCTTCTTCCAAATCTAATTTCAAACTACTTTTAAATAGTATGCTAAATTAGTTATTAATTTATATTTTGTTTTTTACCAAATAGTCTGTACGAAATGTTTATTTCTAGATTAAATAAATAAATAAATAAATTTTATTATTTTTTTCAATGTAAACATTATTTTACTTTATTTTATTAAATTTCATTTTAATATTTTTTTGCTTATGGTATTTCACATAATTATTTCAAGTCAATCAAATTTTTTGAAGTTTAAATTTAATTAAAAAGGTCACAACTATAATTACATAAAAAAAATAAAATAATATTTAAAAGAACAAAAAAAGATATAAAAACAATTTTTTCCTGGCAGAGGGATTCGAACCCACGACATCCCGGATCGCTAAATCCGCAATATTTAAAGTACTCATATTTCTTTATATTGCCGAATAAATTTTTTCTCAATGGAGCACAAATAGAGTATTAGAAGGACATATTTGCATGTTTTACTCATTTTATTGGTTTTTTTTTTGGATTTATAGTTTTGCAATAAGTAATTTTTAGATTTTTGGAGTTCTTTTAAATTAGGTTATGATTATAAAAAAATTAACCACTCTATTTTAAGAGAGCTCTTACCATACAAAAGTCATAGAGGAAAGTTTTTACCTATCTTGATTGTGACGGCTGTTTCAAAGACTTTGGTACTGGATTTATAATTATGCAACGGAGTGTACCTGAGGTCTTCGCAGAAGTTCTTCCAAGAATTTCTCTTAGTTTTCGTTAGTTCGTTGTTTTATGTTGTTTATAGTGGTCAAAGGTATCGACGTGAAGAAATTTAAAGATTCAGGAGGTAAACGATTATTCATATTAGCGATTGTTGAAAGCAGGGACCGAAAATAATAGCTATTTTCAAAATTTGAATTCAAAATGTCAGTCGGAGAGAATTTGTCTTTTTAACATTTGTATATAGCAAATGTGATACTTGTTAGCCAAGGACTGTTAATCCTATTAGATTTTTATATTTTTTTTTACTTTTTTAAAAAGTCAGCAATTAACCGTTATTTTTTTACTGATTGTTGTTGTTGCAGCGGGTGGTATCCCTGCGGTCGATGTCTGCTTCGATAAGACGATACTGGACGGTGTGGTGCGTGATGAACGCTAAGCCACCACCATTATCTCGGTCGCGATCTCGACGGTGCACGTTGTACCCGGCACAATTCAACAGAGTTGAATTGCTGTGCAACTTTGTCTCTTGGACGGCAGTTATCAATATATGGACACATGAAGACGGTTATCTCCGCAATCTTGCTCTGTAGCCCATTGCAGTTAAATTGAAGGAGCTTGTGGGGTGTAAGGGATGTGTGTGTTCTTACCGCCGTTGGCTGTGTGCGCTGCTGTGATGGTTGCCGCCCTGTGGTGGTGGCGGGAGGCGTCGCAGTTCAGGTCTACGACCGAGCAGCGCAACAAGGGCCCTCGAAGTTCCCAGTCCAATCTCGCGTGGTACGCAGAATTGAGCATGCCCTAAAGTGGCACCAGCCAAGGCAGGTGTTGCACTTGACTGATGTCGCATTACGGAATATCCTGGTCTGACATACCGTGCAGATTGTAGGAGGAACCAGTTGTTGGCGGCGGCGTGTTGGTAGTGGTGCGGTTGTGTGTGTTATGTGGTCTGTCGTGGCTGTGGTATGGTCTGTGGTGTTATTATGTTGTTGTGCTGTGGTGACTGTGTGAGGTTGCTGAGGTGGACTGAGGTTAGCCGTGGAGGCTGCTCTGTTTGAGCAACAGGGGGCCACGTACGAAGTGGTCCACTGTCGATGTGTCCGTATTCCTGAGCAGACTCTAAGGTGACTCCACCCCTCGCAGGCATTACACTTGTCTGAGGTGGAGTTGTGGTGTAGTAGTATCTGGCATACAGAGCAGGTGTAGATTTCTGGCCCTGGGTTCTCGATGCCAGCCCTGAGTAGAAGAAAACGTAGTGAATGTAGCCCTATGGACGAGCAACTTCTGAGATACTTCGCCGACCTAAACGGGGTTAGATCGCCGAAACAACAGCCCTTGGTCGGGTGAAACCCGAGTCATTCCGGTACGTAGAACCGGCTGTCGTGGGAATGATATTTTTTACTGATATTTTTTATCAGTCAAAATCAAAAGTTAAAACTTGAATTTTATTTTTTTCGGTGAAATATAAAAATTAAAATTTGACTTTTATTTTTTCGGTCAAAAATAAAAGTTAAAAATTTACTTATTTTTTCTGTCAATTATAAAAGTTAAATCTGACTTTTATTTCTTCGGTCAAAATAGCAGTTTACATGTTCACAATACAATATTTTTTAATTAAAAATGCACATCCTTTCAATTGCAGCTTTCTATCATCTGTAAATATATTGAGTTTCTTTAATTTAAGCTTTAAGTTATTCACCTCTTTCCAGGAATGATTCGGTCAAAAATAAAAGTTAAAACTTGACTTTTATTATTTCGGTCAAATATAAAAGTTAAAATTTGACTTTTGAGAATTTCACTCTTCACAACTCTTATACCCACATTTTTGTGTACGACGCTTAGGTCACGGCCGGGAACGTTCCCAGTAAAATTAGATAAATGTGGTAGGAAAATAAAAAAAAAATGGAACAGCGATTTTTTGCTGTGGTTTACTTCTATTTGAAACGTAAATCATGGATCCACAGTCTTGCTCCTAAATTTCATTTGCCATCTTGGATTAAAATTTTTTGGGATTTTTTGTGATTTGCAATCTTATTTTGCATTTTTCGTAAAAAATGGTTGAATACAAATTTCCCACATTTTTTGTATAGAAGGCTTTCTAAAAAAACATTTTTCATTGTAAAAAAATTGCAAAAACTGCGAAAAACTTTTACATTGTCACGGTTTTCGCCATTTTTTGACAATTTCTGTGGAAAATACATAGCATATTGAAATTCCTAAGTTGTAGAGAATTTCATTCTCTTGTGTACCTACATTTTTTTTATACGACGCTTAGAACGCGTCCGGGATTGCAATACGCGTGGCGTGGGGGTTTTACCCGACCAAGGGCTGTTGTTTCGGCGATCTAACCCCGTTTAGGTCGGCGAAGTATCTCAGAAGTTGTTCGTCCACAGGGCTACATTCACTACGTATTCTTCTACTCAGGGCTGGCATAGAGTCAATCCCAGGGCCAGAAACCTACACCTGCTGTGTATGCCGGAGACGACTACACCACAACTCCACCTCAGTCAAGTGTAATGCGTGCGAGGGGTGGAGTCACCTTAGAGTCTGCTCGGGACTACGGACACATCGACAGTGGACCAGAGCAGCCTCCACGGCTAACCTCAGTCCACCCGAGCAGCCTCACAAAGTCACCACAACACAACAACATAATAACACCACAGACCATACCACAGTCACGACAGACCACATAACACACACAACCGCACCACCACCCACACGCCGCCGCCAACAACTCCTGGTTCCCCCTACAATCTGCACGGTATGTCAGACCAGGATATTCCGTAATGTGACATCAGTCAAGTGCAACACCTGCCTTGGCTGGTGCCACTTTAGGGCATGCTCAGGTCTGCGTACCACGCGAGATTGGACTGGGAACTTCGAGGGCCCGTGTTGCGCTGCTCGGTCGCAGACC
>NW_016158842.1:43133-43201 GCF_001687245.7 Rhagoletis zephyria | reverse complement strand
TCGCTTACAGCCCACATCACGACACGTCTCCCGAACCACATGAAGCTCCTTCAATTTAACTGTAACGG
>NW_016158842.1:35496-38814 GCF_001687245.7 Rhagoletis zephyria | reverse complement strand
TGTGCCCCCCTTGCTTTCACTTGCGGTGAAGTTCAGGTGGCCATCGGGAAGGCCAAAGCCTCTAAAGCCATGGGTCCCGACGGAATATGCATGCTGATGCTGAAAATTTTGGGTCCTGCGGGGGTAGCGTACCTAACGGAGGTCCTCATCCTGTCCATTGCCACTCTCATCATCCAAGACATCTGGAAGGTGGGGAGAGTGGTCCCACTGCTCAAACCGGGGAAACCCGCCAACATGGGAGATTCTTATCGTCCGATAACACTCCTTTCGCCGGTAGCGAAGACACTAGAGGCCTTGCTACTCCCGTATTCCACAAACCACCTGGCCCCAGCGAAGCATCAGCATGGTTTCCGTAAAGTGCACAGTACAACAACAGCACTTAACGCCATAAACACTCAGATAACTCGTGGCCTTAACCGTAAACGTCCCTGTGAGAGAACGATTCTAGTAGCGTTTGACCTGTCAAAGGCTTTTGACACTCAACCATTCCACGCTACTAGAAGATATAGAGGCTTCCTCTCTCCCGCAGAGGCTCAAACGGTGGTCGGCAAATTATCTAAGTGGTCGACACTCGTCGGTAATGTTTAGAGACAAATCGAGCAAACTTAGGAAAATAAAACAGGGGGTTCCACAGGGTGGTGTCCTTTTCCCACTACTGTTTAACTTTTACATTCCAAAGCTCCTTCACCCACCAGAGGGAGTCTCGATAGTCTCTTACGCCGACGATTGCTCGATCATGGCAACTGGGAATGGAATTGATGACCTGTGTTCGAAAGTAAACGGATATCTCTCTGAACTTTCTCGCTTCTTCGCTGCAAAGTGTCTAGCCCTCTCCCCTACGAAATCCTTTGCGACTCTTTTCACAACCTGGACGAAGGAGGTCAGACTACCGCTAGGAATTCACGTCAATGACACACCAATTCCGACGGTGAATAATCCTAAAATTCTCGGAGTAACATTCGACAGCCTGCTCTCCTTCTCTGCGCACGCAACCGCTATTGTNACCTCTATAGTCAATAAAGTACAGAGCCGCAACAAAGTCCTCAAGTCGCTAGCCGGCAGTACTTGGGGCAAAGACAAAGAAACGTCGCTGGCAACATACAAGGTAATAGGCCGGCCGGTTTTAAACTACGCAGCACCAGTGTGGTCGCCGGGGACTAGTAGGACGCAGTGGACGAAGCTACACACGGTACAAAATACAGCACTTAGGACAGCGACTGGATGCCTCCTGATGTCACCAGAACACCACCTCCACGACGAGACGAAAATGCTCCCTATTAGCACAACACGATGCTCTGCAAGCAGTTTCTTGCTGGGAGCCACAGATGTGGCCACCCAAATAGACAGCTGCTTGCAGAGGAGCCCTCGCCGAGGCACGTCAGGAGGCATCTATATGAACTGACGGACGAAGGCCAGAGGTTCATTTAGCAACCTCTGGACCCGTCAGCTCACAGACAGGCCCTGAACGGCCTTCACAGGGACGCAGTCTTGAGTTATGTAGACTCAAGACCTGTGAATGCCGTTCTAAAGCATCGTTCACTCAAAATCGGTACGCGTTCCAGCAATTTCTGTACAGCAATTGTTGGAATGTATTAAAAAGTTGCAATGCAGATCGTTAGACAATTGATCTACCATTATGAGGTTTAAATTTCATAGAACAGGGTTTTTATTTGACAGTTTTATTCGCGTTGGAAGTTGCTGCTCAAAAAATAATGTTGAACAAATTCGTTGAAAATCCGATATTTTCGAGATCAAAAATCAAATTAAAATTAAATATACCAAAAACGTATAGTTATACTCCAAAAATCAATGAATAGAATCCTTCTGCTTAAACTAACGGGGTGAGCTAATCATTAAAAGACATCATTTCGCACCAGCTTAAGGATAAGGCTCTTTACCTGAAGTAAGAAAAAAAGGGCTTATCAGAAGAAGATTGTGCGAGAGAATTGGAAAACGGTTATCCACAGTTCAGGGAGGGCAAGGTATGGCAAGACTTAAACCTTATCGAGTTATAACATATAAAATTCTGTTAGATTAAATACATTTTATAACAAAAACCGCACCCGTTTACATTACCCCTATGTTCACACTAAATGTGGTATTTTATAATAATGACTAATAAAACATGTTTAAAACTGGACTTCGGTCAACTCCCGCGCTAAAAGTTTTAAGCTAAAAAGAAACAGGGTGATATGCTCTTACAACTAAATCTATAGAAGTTGACACAGTTGTCAAAAGGCTACGAAATGACAAGAGAATGTTGTTGTTGTTGTTTTTGTAGCGGCACTACTAAGCCCCGCCTTTTTCGGGTCTACGTTCAATCATTTTCGCCAAGCTCAACTAACGGGAGGCCCAGGACCCGAGCTGTTTCGATGGGTTCGGTCCAGAGGGAGAGGGGTGTTAGCTGAGTCGGATTGAGCTGGCATGTACAGAGGTGGTTGGTGTCGTTGGGGGAGTCTCCACATGCCGGGCACTCATTGGGGATGTTGGGGTCGAGTCTGGACAGGTAGCTGTTAAGGCGGCTACAGTATACAGACCGTAATTGAGCCAGGGTAACGCGGGTCTCTCTTGGCAGTTGAAGCTCCGTCTCTTCTACAGGTGGTGATTGGGCTCCTATTACGGCATTCATAGGCCGAGAGTCGAGGTAGGTGGTAACTGACTCTCTATGAATGTCGTTGATGGCAAGTCTGTATGTCGTCGGGTCCAATGGTTGGTCTACGTACTGTTAGACTGCGTCCTTGTACACGTATAGGTGCCCTCTGACGTGCCTGGGCGGAGGCTCCTCCTGAAGCAACGGTCTGTTAGGGTGTTCACTTCTGTGACACCCCACCAGAAATTGCTTACAGAGCATTTTGTTGTGTTCCCTTACGGGGAGCACTTGGGCCTCGCTGTGCAGGTGGTGCTCAGGCGTCATCAGAAGGCACCCAGTCGCTGTCCGGAGTGCGGCGTTCTGACAAGTCTGTAGCTTCGTCCACTGCGTCCAACTAGTCCTCGGCGTCCAAACAGGCGCAGCATAGTTTAGAACCGGCCGGCCAATTGCCTTGTATGTTGCCAGCAACGTTTCTTTGTCTTTGACCCAAGTGCTGCCGGCGAGCGACTTGAGGCCCTTGTTGCGGCTCTGTACTTTATTGACAACTGCGGTTGTGTGCGTGGTGTAGGAAAGCAGGCTATCGAAGGTGACCCCTAAAATTTTCGACGTGTATGCCTAACTCTAGCCTGACCTCCTTCGTCCAGGTGGTGAAGAGGGTCGCCGTTGATTTCGTTGGGGAGAGTGTTAGGCTCCTTGCAGTGAAGAAGCGAGAAAGGCTGGAGAGATAG
>NW_016158842.1:19658-33526 GCF_001687245.7 Rhagoletis zephyria | reverse complement strand
CCTATATCAGGGTGATATCCTGCCGGGCAGCAGGTGACAGGGGGTATGTATATATTAAATATTTCGAGCTCGACATCGCCTGACCGGATAGCGATGCCCTGACATTCTAGGGTGGTATCCCTGCGGTCGATGTCTGCTTCGATAAGACGATACTGCACGGTGTGGTGCGTTATGAACGCTAAGCCACCACCATTATCTCGCTCGCGATCTCGACGGTGCACGTTGTACCCGGCACAATTCAACAAAGTTGAATTGCTGTGCAACTTCGTCTCTTGGACCGCAGCTATTAATATACCATGCCGACACATAAAGGCGGTTATCTCCTCAATCTTGCTCTGTAGCCCGTTACAGTTGAATTGGAGGAGCTTCATGTGGTTCGGGAGACGTGTTGTGATGTGGGGTGTGAGTGAGGTGTAAGTTCTTGCCGCCGTTGGCTGTGTGTGCTGCTGGGGTGATTGCCTCCCTGTGGTGGTATTGGGGGGCGTCGCAATTGATGCCAGCGACCGGGCAGCGCAACACGGGCCCTCGAAGTTCCCCGTCCAATCTCGCGTGGTGCGCAGACCTGAACATGCCCTAAAGTGGCACCAGCCAAGGCAGGTGTTGCACTTGACTGATGTCACATTACGGAATATTCTGGTCTGACATACCGTGCAGATTGTAGGGGGAACCAAGAGTTGTTGGCGGCGGCGTGTGGGTGGTGGTGCGGTTGTGTGTGTTATGTGGTCTGTGGTGGCTGTGGTATGTTGTTGTGTTGTGGCGACTGTGTGTGGTTGCTGTGTGAGTGTGTGGGGCTGCATGGGCGGACTATGGGTTGCCGTGGAGGCTGCTCTATTTGAGCAACAGGGGGCCACGTACGACGTGGTCCACTGTCTGTGAGTCCGTAGTCCCGAGCAGACCCTGAGGTGACTCCACCCCTCGCAGGCATTACACTTGACTGAGGTGGAGTTGTGGTGTAAACGTCTTCGGCATACACAGCAGGTGTATATTTCTGGCCCAGGGTTTGACTCGATGCCAGCCCTGAGTAGGAGAATGCGTAGTGAATGCTGCCCTATGGACGGACAACTTCGGAGATACTTCGCCGACCTAAACGGGGTTAGATCGCCGAAACAACAGCCCTTGGTCGGGTGAAACCCGAGTCATTCCGGTACGTAGAACCGGCTGTCGTGGGACGTGTCGTGATGTGGGGTGTAAGTGAAGTGTATGTTCTTGCCGCCGTTGGCTGTGTGTGCTGCTGAGGTGATTGCCGCCCTGTGGTGGTGGTGGGGGGCGTCGCAATTGGAGTCTGCGACCGAGCAGCGCAACACGGGCCCTCGAAGTTCCCCGTCCAATCTCGCGTGGTACGCAGACCTGAGCATGCCCTAAAGTGGCACCAGCCAAGGCAGGTGTTGCACTTGACTGATGTCACATTTCGGAATATCCTGGTCTGACATACCGTGCAGATTGTAGGGGGAACCAGGAGTTGTTGGCGGCGGCGTGTGGGTGGTGGTGCGGTTGTGTGTGTTATGTGGTCTGTAGTGGCTGTGGTACGGTCTGTGGTGTTATTATGTTGTTGTGTTGTGGTGACTGTGTGTGGCTGCTGTGTGAGTGTGTGGGGCTGCTCGGGCGGACTATGGTTAGCCGTGAAGGCTGCTCTGTTTGAGCAACAGGGGGCCACGTACGAGAGAATCGAGACAGTCTCATTAAAACTCGGTCAGACTCCACAATGGGTCATATGACCCCAGAAATATGCTGGAAGGAGCGCTTGCACAAAGTGTTATTTCATTGTATCCTTACTTTGGACCTTTTGCAAAGTGTTGGTGGGTTTTTATGAAAACGAGTTATTCACAGCTAACTTTAAAACGGTTTGAAGCCAATGATGTGAATAAAGTTCTGGAAGTCATCAAATTACGAATATGACCTATTTAAGTCAAATCGAACAATACATGGTCTTTATTTAAAACAAAATTAGTAGAGCTGTGCGAGCCGTGGAAAAACATAAACTAAAGATAATTTAGTAGAGCAAGTTGACTACACAAGTCTCTAGAACGGGTGTTCAGAAAATTTTTATCATTATCAAAGAAATTGTCTCTTATTTATTTATGCAAGCAAAATATGACACTCTCGCGAACATGTATCTATAACGGAATGTTTTCTCTTTATTCTAACATATTAAATATTATTTTCTGAAAACCTATTAAAAAGATATAACCCATTTCATGCCTACCGATTTTGAGTGAACGATGCTTTAGGCACACAAACACCGGACATTGACGCACGGAGCTCCATCTGCCTCGGGAGTCCAGGACAACAATAGCCCAACTTTTTTTTTTTTTTTTTTTTTTTATTATTACGGTCTTTAAGACCTAATTCAAAGTAAATTCAGTGTTACATAAATATTACATATTCAACGTTTTGCAATATTAAAATAATTTTTCTTTAAACTTATTAATATTTTCAGTTTTTTATCTCGCTTGGTAATTCATTGTACATTTTATAACCTACGTATTGTAAGGACTTCTTTGCGAATTCCGTTCTTACTCTAGGCAGTCTTATATTTTGGCTACTTCTAGTTTCATAATCATGGATCTCATTATTATAATGTATTCTATCACTCAAGTAATTTGGTAACATTCCTAATTTTATATTATGTATAAATTTCAATGTGTAATAGGTAATTGATTGTTTTATACTAAGCCAATTTAACATATTTAGCATTGTATTCTTCGATGGTCGTGAAGTACATTTTAATATTAATCGCATTGCTTTGTTTTGCTGTATTTGTAGTCTCTTAATTTGTATATCGCTTGCTAACAGTATTATTGTTGGGCAGTAGATAAAGTGGGGTTCAATAATCGATCGATATACCAATATTTTGTAATGTTGATTAATATGTTTGCACGTTCTATACATAAAGCCTATTTTCTTTGCAATTATGTTTTCTAAGTAACATATATGTTCATCGATTATCACTCCCAAATACTTAATTTTATCTACTCTTTGAATTTCATAGTTTTTTATTTTCAGACTTATATCGCTTAAATCATTATTACTTATAATGTTGTGGTTCTTGCAAATCATCATATACTTAGTTTTATCTACGTTCAGTTTCAGCTTTCTATGGCATAACAATTTATACAAAGAATTTAAATCTTCTTGCATTTTCGTAATAGCACTATTTACATTTTTTCCACTAATGCTAACCAATGCGTCATCCGCAAACAGACGTATTTTACAATTTTTCAAACATGCTTTAATATCATTAATATAAATTATAAATAAGATTGGTGCCAATACTGAGCCTTGCGGTAGACCAATGTTTACATCAGTAACCGATGATACTGCATCTCCAATTATCGTCCTCTGCTTTCTGTTGCTCAAATAACTTCGAAACCATTCCAACGCTTTCCCTCTGATACCAATTTTATACATGACGCCCAGCAGTATATCTCTATCAACTGTTTCAAAAGCCCGCTTCAAGTCTAAAAACCCAGCCACCACCACCTTTTTGTCAGCTACATCATCTTTCCATTCCCCAATTACCATGTTCAGTGCTGTTTCACACGAATGACTCTTTCTGGACCCTGATTGTTCCGGTATGATTACATTTTGTTTTTCTAAGAATGCTACTAGTTGGTTTTTTACCACTGTTTCCATAATTTTTTCATCTGCGGGTATAGTGTTAATCGGGCGTAGTTCTTCTGGCTTCATTGTATTTTTAACTTTTTCCATCGGCACTATTGTTGATATCTTCCAGCAATTTGGAACAATGCTACTATTAAGAGATTCGTTTATAATGTCCTTATATAAGTGAGCAATATACATCATAGAGTCCTTGAAAACACCCTCGGACATCAGCTTTTTCCCACCATGTTTGTTTTTAAATGCGTTAGTGATGTCCATTATATCTTCTAGTTCGATGTCTACGAATTCAAATGTTGCTAGCGTGCTTTTTAGGCTTATTTCATCAACATCTGTAATTTTTTCAATACTGGATATATTCGAGTTGTAATTAATGCGGTAGTGTTACTTTTTATGAAGGAGCATCACGTTCTACGCGAAAATTTGGGCAACTCTGTCTACATCACGCGTTCGAGGAACAAAATTTTGACAATGAGTTGGTTATCATTGGCAAATCAAAAGCATTATACAAATTTTGACTACACAATTTCTGCAGCATATCATAATATTTTGAGTTGAGCATCAGCAACATGTCATCAAGAAAGCAACAAGGCTGCAATTTGAACTATGCTCTGCACGAAATAACCGTTTAATGCATTAGCTATATCGTGATTATTCTCAAAGCATTCACCTTTGAATATTATTTTTGTGTGATATATTCCCTTCTATTTGTCAGTTCAGCAGTATCTTTCAAACATTTCCACATCAATTTCATGTTTCCTTCATTTTTAAGTACTTGATTTTCCATATATTTCTTCTTTTTAAATATTATAGTTTTTTTATATAGTTTTTTAATAACATTATAATCATGCCATTGGCCTGTGCTTATCGCAATATTATAGGAGTNATTACTTATAATGTTGTGGTTCTTGCAAATCATCATATACTTAGTTTTATCTACGTTCAGTTTCAGCTTTCTATGGCATAACAATTTATACAAAGAATTTAAATCTTCTTGCATTTTCGTAATAGCACTATTTACATTTTTTCCACTAATGCTAACCAATGCGTCATCCGCAAACAGACGTATTTTACAATTTTTCAAACATGCTTTAATATCATTAATATAAATTATAAATAAGATTGGTGCCAATACTGAGCCTTGCGGTAGACCAATGTTTACATCAGTAACCGATGATACTGCATCTCCAATTATCGTCCTCTGCTTTCTGTTGCTCAAATAACTTCGAAACCATTCCAACGCTTTCCCTCTGATACCAATTTTATACATGACGCCCAGCAGTATATCTCTATCAACTGTTTCAAAAGCCCGCTTCAAGTCTAAAAACCCAGCCACCACCACCTTTTTGTCAGCTACATCATCTTTCCATTCCCCAATTACCATGTTCAGTGCTGTTTCACACGAATGACTCTTTCTGGACCCTGATTGTTCCGGTATGATTACATTTTGTTTTTCTAAGAATGCTACTAGTTGGTTTTTTACCACTGTTTCCATAATTTTTTCATCTGCGGGTATAGTGTTAATCGGGCGTAGTTCTTCTGGCTTCATTGTATTTTTAACTTTTTCCATCGGCACTATTGTTGATATCTTCCAGCAATTTGGAACAATGCTACTATTAAGAGATTCGTTTATAATGTCCTTATATAAGTGAGCAATATACATCATAGAGTCCTTGAAAACACCCTCGGACATCAGCTTTTTCCCACCATGTTTGTTTTTAAATGCGTTAGTGATGTCCATTATATCTTCTAGTTCGATGTCTACGAATTCAAATGTTGCTAGCGTGCTTTTTAGGCTTATTTCATCAACATCTGTAATTTTTTCAATACTGGATATATTCGAGTTGTAATTAATGCGGTAGTGTTACTTTTTATGAAGGAGCATCACGTTCTACGCGAAAATTTGGGCAACTCTGTCTACATCACGCGTTCGAGGAACAAAATTTTGACAATGAGTTGGTTATCATTGGCAAATCAAAAGCATTATACAAATTTTGACTACACAATTTCTGCAGCATATCATAATATTTTGAGTTGAGCATCAGCAACATGTCATCAAGAAAGCAACAAGGCTGCAATTTGAACTATGCTCTGCACGAAATAACCGTTTAATGCATTAGCTATATCGTGATTATTCTCAAAGCATTCACCTTTGAATATTATTTTTGTGTGATATATTCCCTTCTATTTGTCAGTTCAGCAGTATCTTTCAAACATTTCCACATCAATTTCATGTTTCCTTCATTTTTAAGTACTTGATTTTCCATATATTTCTTCTTTTTAAATATTATAGTTTTTTTATATAGTTTTTTAATAACATTATAATCATGCCATTGGCCTGTGCTTATCGCAATATTATAGGAGTAAAATTTTCTCTTGTTAAGTACTGCTAGCTCACGGTCATACCACTTATTTCTCAGCTGCTTATGGATTCTCTTCTCGTACGTCAGTGTTTGCATGGCTTCGGTCAGAATACCATTCAAAACCTGGACTCTATTTTCTATTTCAATATTAGACACGCGGCTAAAATCATACGCTCGCAACAGGTGTATAAGATTCTCAGCGCTATAGTGCTCCCAAGAGACGACAGTTACATATGTTCTCATTTTGAGATATTTTGTAGTTGGCACTTTAAAATAAATTGTCTCATGGTCGGATATCTTATATTCACTTCCACACTCCGTTTTGATTTGATCATTATTGCTGAATAATAAGTCAATTTTTGTGGCTGAGTACTGTGTTATTCTCGTGTTAAAACTAATTCTTTGTATCATTGCCATTTGCGCAAATAAACTTGTAAGCTGGTTTGAGTATGTTGACGATATATTCATGTTTAAGTTAAAGTCTCCGACTATTAGATTATTATCTGATTCTTTGAGGTATTCATTAATGAGCTCATTTAAATATATAACATAGTCAGCATCACTGCTACTTGGTGAACGGTAGAGCACACCAATTTGCCATTTCAATGCAAGAATGATAGAATACAAGATTGCGCCGATCAGAGAGGATTTTTGAGAATAACTTTTGTGTGACGTCACACTGGTGCAATTGCGAGAGAGAAATGCCAAAACGTGAGCAAGAATGGAAGAAGAAGAAAAAATGATGCAAAGGAAAACGTAAACAAGTTGCACCAGTGTGACGTCATGCGAACAACGATTCTGTCAAATTCGTTAAGAGAAAAATAGCGGTACCGAGATCGGCGCAACCTTTGTATTCTCTCAATCGTGATTTCAATGCACAATTTTTAATTTTTATAATGATACACCACATATTAGCATTAATAGCTTTATTGCAGACTATGTTAAATTCTATAGTTTCGTGTATATACATTAGCACTCCACCAGTGTGCCTACTGTGGGAATCGCAACGGATTAATTTGTATGTAGTAATGTTTAGCTCAGAGTCCATTATTTGATCTGTTGTGCACGTTTCAGAACATAATACAATGCCTGGTTTTTTGATTCGAGAATACCTTCTAGTTCAACTTTATTTGCTGTTATACTATTAATATTAAGATATATACACTCCAAGTTGCACCACTTGTCTTTTCGCTTCATATGTTTTAGTTGTTTGTCTTGCATTCGCAGGCTCTTTCATTGGTTGCTAGTAACCTATTTTTCTTTTCCTTGCATTTAGCTTCTGCTGATAGACAGGGCACATTCTGTCCATTGAATCATGATTAATATCTAGTCCCAGGTTTAGTTCTTTATTTGCCCTTATACAATTAATGCATTTATTTATTGCTGCCTCATTGCATTCTCTAGATTTATGCTCACCATGACATTTTGTGCATACTTCCTTTCCCTTGCAGTTAATCGACTTATGGTTGAAGCCTTTACATTTGAAACAACACAAGACCTGCACTGTATCATACGCTTTACAACGTTACCATCCTACATTGAGTCTTTCTTTAGCTAGTATATTCGCAAACACTTCTACATCCGCTTCTAGTACTGCATAATGCAGTGACCTGGTCTACGGAAAGAGGGCTTAGGTGTCAAAAAATCACTTCTCACTTTTTGGTTGATTCGGATGGAAGATGAGAAGCTTTTTCACGTGGTGAAAAGCAGAAAATCCTAACTTGCTTAGAAGTGTACTAAAAATACACATATGAATATACAAACAGTCGTGTCGTGTAGACGTGTTTTCGGTTCGCTCCTGTTTGTTTTCTTTTATTGCTTCAAAATGGACAATTCCTGTGGTAAATGCGGCAAAGCATTTTCAAGAAGTGACAATCTAATAGTGCCGTGCAGTGGCTTTTGTAAAAGGCGATTTCATCGCACCTGTTGCGAAACCATTGTGTCCGAATACGACATTAATTTGTTTCAACGGAACCGCCATATTGGTTATTTTTGTATTGAGTGTGTTAATATGCCTGAAAAACTTTGTAAGACGTATGATTCGATCATGGCCTCACAGAAACTTAACATTGACTTCTTAACGAGTGCCATTAATGCAAATTTCAAAATCTTTTCTGATAAAATTTATATATTGGCAAATGAAATTAAATCCAACATGCAATCTAGAAAAATCATAGACAACAACAATGCAAAATGCCTAGAAATGTTAGTTGCTGAGGTTAATACTCTCAAAAGTGCTGTTAATACACCTATTGCTACTGTGGACAATCTTAGCAATAACAATTGCCGTCCTTCAATTGTGGTCGTTCCGCCTTCACCCGAATTAACTTGGTCTCAATCTGCGAGTGTTGACGACCCGTCTACCACCGTTCCACCTGGATCGGCACAGAAAGCGAACAAATCAACTGCTGATGACTCTCACAGTACCAACGTCGCTAATGCTGATGCTGTTAACGCTGTACCTGCTGGCGATAAGAATGTTTTGTCACCGTTCGACGTTAATGCTAATGATTTGCCCGTGTTTTTTTCTCCGCTTTCTGCGCACTCTGCTGATACTGGGGGAGTTAATGCAGCTGCTCATGTTCATACTAATGATGTTGGTGCGGCGAACTCGACGCTGGCGAATCATCATGCACGTAATAATGCTGAAAACGGCGCTGCTAGTGTTATCAATACGAATGCAGATGTGACTACCAATGCTACTTATTACTCGGCTTGGTTAACAGCTGAGAACAGAAGGAATAAGAAAAGCAAAAAGCGTACTCGTGTGATGGGTTCTAATGTCTGTAATGAACTTGGTGTAGCTGCCCGTGTTAATGTTAAGTGGCTACATTTGTCATCATTCCTGCCAATAGTCTTACCTGGCAATATAATTGATTATGTGGCAAAATATGCCGGTATTGAAAAGCAACAGATTTCATGTTTCAAATTGGTAAAAAACGGGTCGGATACGAACTCGCTCACGCATATTAATTTTAAGCTTGGTGTCTGTGATCAACACTATGATAATCTGATGAAGCCAGAGTTTTGGCCTGTTAATGTATCTGTTCGGCCTTTCCGTTTTTTTCGCAAAGTGGAAAAACCAACACAACAGGAGTAGCTCTTATGACTCCTTCCCATGCACATAAACGTATTAGAATCTACTACCATAATACCTCTGGGCTTAGAAGTAAGTCAGATGTGGTACGTATGCTTAGCTCACATATGGATTTTGATGTTTTTGTGATAACTGAAACATGGCTGAACTCGAATTTCTTGAACGCAGAATTCTTTGATCCCAGTCTGTTTGATGTCTTCCGTAAGGATAGAGATGCTATCAAGACAGGTTGTAGCAGGGGAGGAGGTGTGCTGATTGCAGTTCGTGGCAGCCTTAGTGCGGTGCCAATTTCTTTACATGTTAGTGATACATTGCTGGACCAGTTATGTGTGTGTGTTCGTGGATCGCAGGGCTCAGTTTATATTTGCGCTTCTTATATTCCGCCGCAAAGTAGTGAAAACATCTATAGAGCGCACGTTGATAATGTGCTTACCATAGGCCGTACCGTGGGTGATAATCAGTTATGCGTTTTTGGGGACTTCAATTTACCTAATCTTAGTTGGTTACACTTGGGCAATGATTTATCTCTAACACCATCGAATATCTGTAACTCATGCGAGTCATATCTTATTGATAGTCTGCTTAGTTTAGGTTTGGTTCAAGTGAATAGCTTGCATAATAGCCTGCATCGCTTACTCGATTTAATTTTTGTTAGCTCTAACATAGATTTTAGTATTTCGCAACCTGCTTCTTCTATCTCTCCGCCGAACATGCATCACGTGCCTGTATTATTGGAGATGCAATTCACTGAATTTTTTGACTTACCTCCTACAAACGCTAAAACTACTTTCAATTTCGCTCGTTGCGATTTTAATCTCTTAGACTCAGCAATTAGTGAGTTTGATTGGCAAGTTCTGTTTGGCGACAACGAAGTAGCAGGTTGTTTTGACATCTTCAAGTCTAATATTGCAAAGCTGTGCACTGAATATGTTCCAACTTTCAATAGCAAAAATTTTAAGGTGCCATGGTCTTCTATTAAGCTAAGACGGCTAAAGAATTTGCGAAATAAGTTTCTTAAAAAATATAAGTCTACTAAGGAGCAGCGCTTTTATGACTTATTGGTGTCCTATAAAAATGAGTTCAATGAGCTAAACAAAGTGTTGTACAAAAGGTATATTCGGAACTATGAACTGGAGGTAAGGGATAATCCGAAAATGTTTTGGCGCTACATTAATTCCAAAAGAAAATCCTCAAGCACACCCAAAACAGTTTTTTATAAGGAATTCACAGCTACGTCAGTGAAACATGCGGCCGACTTGTTTGCTGATTTTTTTTCGTCTAATTTCGCTTCGGATGAAGATGTGTCCGACGATGATTTGGATTGTATTCAACGGGAACTTTCTTCTACCATGTCTTCTCCCGTTGACTTTGGCGCTCTCGTTCTTTCCGATGAGGACATAATTAAAGGGATAAGATACATAAAAAATTCCTCGCTCACTGATGCTGATGGTCTCTCAGCAATTATATTTAAGAGTTGTGATTCGCTTATCGTATTATGGGCCAAAAATAATAATGCTGAGTAGTTTATGTATTTTTCTTTGTTGTCGTTTTCCTTGAGATCTTTTTACGTGTTGATCCTGAGGAAGATGGACCTGGTTCCTCGTCTGGTTTGAGAACATCTTCACTAGTTTTTGCCTTCCGTTTCTTCGATGGCAAATCTTTCGGCAATGGAGCCACAATATCTACTTTAGATATATCCGAAACTAAGCTGCGAAGATTGTGATAGATGTACCACTGACGTTCCAAAGATAAACCGGCTGGTTGTATAACTTTCGGCCTTTCAGGATCGATAGGTTTTAACAGAAGCTTAAAGGACTGCACTTCTTCACTGTCTGCGAATTTCTTTGTTTTTACACAATCTGTAGAGATTATGAAATGATGGAAATGCGTTATTCCAACAAGTGACTTGTACAGTGGTTTAAAATAGCTGTCCCATTCATACCAGACGACTTTTTCAGCCGATACAGCTTTATTATAACCCCCAGGTGATGATGCCTCGACACACTGCAGTAAATCTGCATACGTGTCGATGTTACTGACGGCATACTTACTTTTGAAAATACCGAAGTAACGATCAGGCGCGATCTTAGGGACTTAGTATCACTAAATCAAGTTCATTTTTCGACATCTCTAAACAATTGTTCCGCGTACTCTCGATCATTTCCCGTGGTATCAGTGTATGGCATTCATTATTACAACAATCTTTTGACAGAAATTTTGTTACCAGCTCCTCCTCCTTTACATCAACAACATACAGGTCCATCTTAACAAAAGTTTGTTCGGTATCATCTTCTGCCTGAGATACACATACTTCGTCTTCATCATCATCGCTCTCTTCATAGTTTTCATCATCGTTTTCATCATCCTTTTCATGGAAATATTGTCCGTATACGGCACTGAACTCCTCATCAACACTCATGTTTCATTTCATGCGAAATGCGAAGACGATAATCAACAGAAACAGTAAACGTCACTTCTTCAGTGTTACTTTTTTAAATGTTCCACACTAGCAACTTACACGATGAACTATAATAATATTCCGACCAACAACAACACTTACTGGACCAACAACAACACTTACTGGACCAACAACAACACTTACTGGACGTCCGGCGCGGAGAACAATTAACGAGATAATGAGAAACTGACGAAACGAGTTGCTTACTTTTAACAGCTTTTTCACAGAAAACTAGTTTTCACACGTAAGCTCCCTTTTCGTAGACCAGGTCAACATTGTAGTAATTTTTACCATTTTTCTTTACTTCGTACTGCTTTAAAATTTTTATGTCAGTTTCGTTTAAACAGTTATTTTGCCGTTTGATTCTCTGAGCTATTTGTAATTTATACCAGTTACAAGGTCTGTTGGTTTCACTTTTGTAGGAATCTTTACTTCATATTTATTTCCAAGGTTATTTTCAATTGCATTTTTGATTTTTTCCCGTTCTTGCGCATTAGCACTTTCAACAATTACCACTCCGCTTTGCCTGGCTACTACATTAGTGATTTGTAACTCCTTAGGATCAACTTTTGAATTTAGATCATTTTTAGTTCTTTCTACATCATGCTTTCTACTTGGCTTCACTATCAGAGGAAGTACTTTTCTCAACTCTGGTAACGCTTCTCTTTTAGTTTTATTACTATTTGCTACATCTGCATATGATACCCTGGCATCAGTGTTTACATTTTTCTTTAGTTCAGCACACATTTTTTCATTTTCCTTACTTATTGTTTCAATCATTTTCTTATTATCTTCTTTGTTGCTCTTAATTTCATTGCATATCTGCGCGCTACGTTGCTTAAAGCAGTCAGCTATTTCGCGAATTTTGTTTACTTCCTTCACACTTTTTACACATGTCTCTTGAGCTTTCTGCATTGCCTTAATTCTTTCTCCAAATGCTACTTCTACAGCTTGCAATAATTGCCTGATTTCCATCTAATTTTTCTTTAGCGCGTTATCAAATTCACTTCTATAATCAGCTAACTGCTGACCGTTCTGCTTTATGACCACCTGCATATCCTTAAGGATGTCATCAACATTGTGTATATATTGCAAACAATCATTACACATAAACCTTAGTATCTCCAATTCTTCCAATTTATTTACGCTATATTGGTCTAAGCCGCAGCATTTCGTTGATAAATGGTAGTATTTACCACATACCCCTCCACAACGAATTGTCGCCGCATCTGTACGTATCGCACTTTTGCATTTGTCGCACCTTTTTTCCATTATAGACGATGCTGCGCGAGACACTTTGTCAACCACAAGCACCGCGTATGCTGTTCACTTTTTGCCAGTGATATTTGATATGCAGCCGAAAAACCACTTAACAATTTATGAAAAAAAGTCCTCCACGTCTCATTTTTTCAACTAATATTATTTATTTTAAAGATTTAACAAGAGCCTACAAAATTTGCCATTCACTCATTGCAGAGTTGCCAACTCGCTCTGGCTACTGCAGCAGGCTAAATTCCTACCTCAGTAGGTTAAATGCGGATGTGCCGAACGAATGTCCGGCATGCGGAGAGACCCCTCACGACTCGAAACATCTCTTCGCATGCCCGGAAAACCCCACAACCCTAACGGCGTCGTCCCTATGGACCGACCCCATAGAGGCTGCACGTTAGTGCAACCTGACGACAACGACTGAGATATTAGCCTATCTGGGCGGGGTTGTTGTAGCCGCTAAAACAACAACATCAAATATTTTTTTTTGCTTTTAAAATTAAAATTTAATTTTGTAAAATATTGACGGTTACTGCACCCCTCCTGATTTTTTATTGTTTTTCAAACGCCTTTCTGGGTACATTGGCTGCTGGTTTTCTCGGCCCATCAGTATATACATATCTGCACTCTAATGTTGGCGGATGTACTTTCAACGTACTGCCAATATAGAAGTATTACATGCAGTATCGGTCATATCTATAGCACGCCATTTCAAAGTGATATTGTGTGCCACTTATGTTTATTTATTTATTTTTAAGAATTTTCAATTAAAATACAGTTCATTCTCAGACAAACCGCATTTAAACCCAAGTGTAACAATTTGTAGAAAACTACAAAAAAGTGCAACAAATTTTCACCTAAATTTCAAACTTTTTTCTCGGAAGTGTAAGAATTTTTGTGAGTACACAGTTTTTTAGCCCCTTCAATTTTAGTCTGATAATGTGCAAGTTTCAAGTGGCTAAAAGTTACCGTTGATTTTTTAGAATTTTTTTCGCCAAAGGTGTTGCGGATTTCTTCCATATACAAATAAATTGAGTTTATTCATTATATGGAAGCCAATGCG
>NW_016158842.1:6418-18875 GCF_001687245.7 Rhagoletis zephyria | reverse complement strand
TCAGACTAAAATTGAAGGGGCTAAAAAACTGTGTACTCAAAAAAATTCTAACACTTCCGAGAAAAAAGTTTGAAATTTATGTGAAAATTTGTTGCACTTTTTTGTAGCGGTCTACAAATTATTAAGTTTGGGTTTGTATCGGGTTTGTCTGAGAATGAACTATATTTTAATTGAAAATTCTTAAAAATTAATAAATAAACATAAGTGGCACACAATATCACTTTGAAATGACGTGCTATAGATATGACCGATACTGTATATGGTTGAAATCAAAGTTAAATGTACTATCGGTCTGCATTTTCAGTTCTCCCATAGCTGAACGATTGGTTATCTTTATGGGCTGGTGTCTCCAACTCAACTTAACTTAGTTTAGCCATTTTTGGAGCTTTAGTCAAAAGTTAGCTTACTTTTTACACAGGTTATTCTTCACTAAGTCTAAAAAATTGGGTAAACTAAGTTAAGTTGAGTTGGAGAAACTAGCCCTATGTGTTCCTACGGCAAGGCTCAAGTTATCAGCTCGAAACAAGCGAAAACGCATTTTTGTAAAAGCTCCCTAGGGACCCATAAGGCGCCTAGGCATTTGGGAATTACATTTTTGATAACGGCAGTTCATACCCTCCCTAAAATGGGGTGTGGGTTGTGCGACGCCTCCTTTCCGCCCACCACGCACATAACCAAGGTCTTATATGTGTTCCCACGGAAAGGCTCAAGTCATCAACTCGAAACAATCGTAAACGCAAGTAAACAGTTTTGATTTTTGCCCATTACAAATGGCTCCCTAGGGACCAATAAGGGGCCTAGGCATTTGGGAGTTACATTTTTGAAAACGGCAGTTCATGCCCTCCCTAAAATGGGGTGTGGGTGGTGTCACGCCTTCTCCCCTCCGTCCACCACGCACATAACCATTGGCCGTATATGTGTTCCCACGGAAAGGCTCAAGTCATCAACTCGAAGCAAGCGAAAACGCAAGGGTTTTTAAATTAAAGAAATTATCCCAAAGTGATTATCAGGCGAAAGAAGGGGGGCTGAACACCTTTCGCAGAGACCACCCTTCTGCATAGGTGGCCTTCGGCCGCACTTAGGCATTATAACCCTCACAAAGTAGAATTCTCTTTCTGTTTTGCGAAAAGGAGCTGAATACCTTTTGCAGAGAACACCTTTCTGCGAAGGCGGCCTTAGGCCGCACTTAGGGATTAAAACCCTCACAAAGTACAATTCTCTTTATGTTTTGCGAAAAAAAGGAGCTAAACACCTTTTGCAGAGAACACCTTTCTGCGTAGGCCTTTCGGCCGCGCTTAGGGATTATAACCCTCACAAAGTAGAATTCTGTTTCTGTCTTGCGAAAAAAAGGAGCTGAACATCTTTTTTCTTAGGCGGCCTTCGGCAGCACTTTAGAGATTATAACCCTCGCAAAGTAGAATTCTCTTTCTGTTTTGCGAAGAAAAGGAGCTGAACACCTTTTGCAGAGAACACCTTTGTATATTTTTAATGCTTACTGGGTTATATCCTATCTTCTTTTGTCTCTCATTCTTTTGCATATTTTGGAGTTTGACAGCTGAACTCCGGAATTTAATTTGCATATGGAACCAAAAAGTCAGACGCGCGATTTTGAAGGTGTTTTTATTTAATGAATTGTGATTAACTGGTTAATATTAAAGTTATAAAGAAAGTTATAACTAATCGAGTAAAGTGTAAAGTGAAGGGGAATATAAAAATATATTTGGTGAAGTGGCTGCTTTAAGGAGAATAGGAGTGATAAATGTACAATAATTTCCGAATTTAACAAAAAGGGGCATATTTCAAAACCCATTTGGAAATAAATTAGTGACCAAAAATTACAAAAGTGAGTGTTAAAATAATGTGTAGACCCTACAAGTGTGGGCAAATTTTTTTTGGATCGGGTCACCCCTTTGGACGCAATACCTCGAAATAGTTAGGCAACGTACTAAAGAGGACCCAAAGTTTCCCCCAACGTTTGATGGATTTCGCCGACCTAAACGGGGTTAGATCGCCGAAACAACAGCCCTTGGTCGGGTAAAACCCGTCATTCCGGTACGTAGAACCGGCTGTCGTGGAAATGACCATGGAATGTTTGTTCTTGTATTGTTGCTACCACCTTGTATAAATTCGCTTTGCTCTACTTAGTTTCACTTGGACTATGTTAATCAAGGATAAAATGATACGAGACTCATCCTTGCTGTTAATAACTAAATAAAATAAATAAATACCTGTGCCAAATGGTCTAAGCCACCATAGTGAAAATGAAGTATTTTATACTGCGACTCTCTAGATACAATCACCAACTGCCCGGAAGTACAATTGTCGTCACTGAAAAATAAACGAAGCGAACGCATCTGGCTGAGATCCACAGAAAATCGTCGGCAAAATTTATTTTTTCGTGTTGCTGCAGTAGGACTTCCCTTAACTCTACTTTGTAATATATGTATTTTGGATGCAACGTGAGAGAGATTTTCGTCATCAAAGTAATTATCCTGTTTGATACCAATATTATTTATATCTGTTACCACACTGTTTAAAGAATGTTTAATATTATAATTTTCTATATGTGGATTAGAAATTGTTATGTTAACAGATGTTATATGACTTCGATTTAGTAATGCGTTGATATCTCGTATAGAATTAACTCGGTCTCCCAAAAGTGGCTGTAACTCATTTTTTAACTCTTGAATATCAGCAGAACAATCAATTTCAACATTTTGGCCGCCATGTGGATCTTGTTCTCCATTGGATTCACATAATTCAAGCGAGTTACTTGTACTAAAAGCAGGAACCGATTCATCTGGTTGAAATCTTTTACGTACGCTATTCATGCCATTTTCATTTAACTTTGATTTAGAGAATGAAGTGTTTGGAATCCACGTAAGCAACAAAGTTGAACGACGAGCTTCATTAAATTGATCTACGAAAGTCTTTGTAGTAACAGTCAGATATCCCGGGAAGTGAACCAGCTCAGTATGTTTTCTAACAGACGATGGATGTATACATACATTATTCTTGCAGAACAAAACTTCATTATCTTCGAAAGTGTGAGTTATATCACTTATCTTATCCCCGCCTAAGAGAAAATTCGAAGCTCTTCTGAATATGTTTACTATAGACATCATAAATCTGTAGCCCTTCGAAATTTTAATGAAAATATTTTAATTCAACCACCCAAACGAGTACAGAACATCGATACTTTTCATGAGTACTGAGTAATATCGACAGCTCGATACTTTTTGCCAATTTCTGAGTAGGTATCGCGGTAAAGTGCACTTTAGTGAAATCAGCCCAAAAATGATGAAAAAAATTCAAGAGGGGTTTCAATCGACGCGTTTTAGGGCCGGTTACTCAATGTCTGGTGAACACTAATCTCCGGTCGTAGTTATCGACGTTACCGACTCCCTGTTGTATGCATGGAGTCGAAAACGTCGTTAACGAGGTTTAACCGCAGATTAGTGTTAACCATACATTGAGTAACCGGCCCTTAATGCGAACAACACTAATCCGAGACCGTAAATTCACATTTTTTATTCATTAAAGAGTAATTCGCAAAAAACCCTTGAACTTTTCGCACAATGTGGTGATGAATTTGACGCAAATAAATGGAGTAAATGAGCTCATCTGAACACATATTCATTAGTTTTTATACATTTGTGATGNACTAGGCATTTGACAGCATAGTTTTTTCATTTGTAAAATGCATTTCCACGACTGCCGGTTGTATGTACTGGAATGACTCGGGTTTTACCCGTCCAAGGGCTGTTGTTTCGGCGATCTAACCCCGTTTAGGTCGGCGAAGTATCTCAGAAGTTGTTCGTCCATAGGGCTAGATTTGATACGCATTCTTCTGCTCAGAGCAAACTCGTGGCCAGAGAATTACACCTGCTGTGTATGCCAGAGAGACGACTACACCACAACTCCACCTCAGTCAAGTGCAGTGCTTGCGACGGGAGGAGTCACCTCAGAGTCTGCTCAGGACTACGGACCCATCGGCAGTGGACCACATCATNGGGAATGACTTGGGTTTTACCCGTCCAAGGGCTGTTGTTTCGGCGATCTAACCCCGTTTAGGTCGGCGAAGTATCTCAGAAGTTGTTCGTCCATAGGGCTAGATTTGATACGCATTCTTCTGCTCAGAGCAAACTCGTGGCCAGAGAATTACACCTGCTGTGTATGCCAGAGAGACGACTACACCACAACTCCACCTCAGTCAAGTGCAGTGCTTGCGACGGGAGGAGTCACCTCAGAGTCTGCTCAGGACTACGGACCCATCGGCAGTGGACCACATCATTTGTGGCCCCATGCTGCTCAAACAGAGCAGCCTTCACGGCTAGCCCCAGTCCACCTGAGCAGCTGAACAAAAACACCACAACACAATAGACCAAACCACACCCACGACATACCACACAACAGACACAACCGCACCACCACCAACAACTCCTGGTTCTGCCTACAATCTGCACGGTACATCAGACCAGGATATTCCGTAACGTGACATCAGTCAAGTGCAACACCTGCCTTGGCTGGTGCCACTTTAGGGCATGTTCAGGTCTGGGCACCACGCGAGATTTGACGAGGAATTTCGTGCACCCGTCTTGCGCCGCTCGGCCGCAAACCCCAAGCGCTACACCACCCACTACCACCTCANGAACAAAAACACCACAACACAATAGACCAAACCACATCCACGACATACCACACAACAGACACAACCGCACCACCACCAACAACTCCTGGTTCTGCCTACAATCTGCACGGTACATCAGACCAGGATATTCCGTAACGTGACATCAGTCAAGTGCAACACCTGCCTTGGCTGGTGCCACTTTAGGGCATGTTCAGGTCTGGGCACCACGCGAGATTTGACGAGGAATTTCGTGCACCCGTCTTGCGCCGCTCGGCCGCAAACCCCAAGCGCTACACCACCCACTACCACCTCAGGACGGCAACCTCTATTGCAGGGCACACAGCCAATGGCGGCAAGGCCACACACATCCCTCACACCCCGCATAACAACACGTCTCCCAAACCACATGAAGCTCCTTCATTTTAACTATAACGGACTTCAGAGCAAGATCGAGGAGATAAACGTTTTCATGGGAAGGCATGGTATAGCTGCAAAGTTGCACAGCAATTCAACATTGTTGAATTGTGCCGGATACAACGTGCACCGTCGAGATCGCGAGAGAGATAATGAAGGTGGCTTAGCGTTCATCATGCACCACACCGTGCAATATCGACTTATTGAAGCATACATCGACCGCAGGGATACCACCCTAAAATGTCAGGGCATTGCTATCCGGTCAGGCGATATTGAGCTCGAAATATTTAACGTGTACATACCCCCTGTCACCTGCTGCCCGGCAGGATATCAACCTGATATAGGCGCGCTCCTCAGAGGTGAAAACCGTATGGTAGTAGGTGACTATAATGCGCACCACGATCTTTGGCCTGTCAAACGACATAACAATAGTCAGCGCTGGTCTGATAAACAGCGTATCATGGCGACCTATGCTGACTTTGGCATACGACCATCTGCCCATAGTCATCTCGATCGATAAACCAACCAACTTTGCTTCCGCGGAACACCGGACCTATTTAAATTTTTCTAAAGCTGATTGGAAAGGCTTCGCGGAATATACTGAAAACACCTTCGCTGCGCTCCCAACACCAACCGACGTCCACCTTGCTGAACGTAAGTTCCGCAGGGCAGGCACCGCTGCTTCAGCTCGCTTCGTACCGGCAGGATGCATAACGGACCCACGTCCAAATTTCCCTGCTGAAGCGACTGTTCTAGCCGATGAGCGTGACAGCCTTCGTCAGGCCGATCCCGGAGATCCCCGTATCAGGGATCTCAACGCGGAGGTTCGGCAACTAGTGAACGTACATAAGCGGAAGAGCATCGGAAGACCTGTAACTTCACCTCTGGTGTGAGTAAGCTTTGGTCAACCGTGAGGTCACTGTCAAATTCGACGAAGCATGACGACAGGGTCGAAATTTCTTTCGGCGACCATGCTTCGTCGGAGCTGGAGCGATGCGCGAGCTAATTTAGCCGGCCGTTCATACTGCATCCTCCGGTGGACAAAGCCAAGCGTCGAGTGACCAGAAGGCTGCACAAACTGCCAACAACTTGTACCCCCTTGCTTTCACTTGCGGTGAAGTTCAGGTGGCCATCGGGAAGGCGAAAGCCTCCAAAGCCATGGGTCCCGACGGAATATGCATGCTGATGCTGAAAAATTTGGGTCCTGCGGGAGTAGCGTACCTAACGTTGGTCCTCAACAAAGGAGGTCAGGCTACCGCTGGGAATTCAAGTCGATGATACACCAATTTCGACGGTGAATAACCCCGAAATACTCGGAGTAACATTCGACAGTCTGCTCTCCTTCTCTGCGCACGCAACCGCTATTGTCAATAAAGTACAGAGCCGCAACAAGGTCCTCAAGTCGCTAGCCGGCAGTACTTGCGGCAAAGACAAAGAAACGTTGCTGGCATCATATAAGGCAATAGGCCGGCCGGTTTCAAATTACGCAGCACCAGTGTGGTCGCCGGGGACTAGTAGGACGCAGAGGATGAAGCTACAGACGACTCAAAACACTGCACTTAGGACAGACTGGATGCCTTCTGATGTCGCCAGAACACCACCTGCACGACGAGGCGAAAATTCTCCCAGTCAAGGAGCATAACACAGTGCTCTGCAAGCAGTTTCTGGTTGGGAGCCACAGACGTGGTCACCCAAATAGACAACTGCTTGCAGAGGAGCCCTCGCCTAGGCACGTGAGGAGGCATCTCTACCAACTGACGGATGAAGTCCAGAGGTTCATTAAGCAACCTCTGGATCCTTCAGCATATCGCCAGGCCCTGAACGGCATTCACAGGGAGTCAGTCTTGAGTTATGTAGACTCCAGACCTGGGAATGCCGTTCTAGGTGGACAACCATAGGACATTGTCGAGACGGAGCTTCATCTGCCTCGGAAGACTAGAACCACAATAGCCCAACTTCGCTCTGGCTACTGCTGTAGGTTAAACTCATACCTCAGCAGACTAAACGCAGATGTACCATATGAGTGTCCGGCATGCGGAAAGATACCCCATGACTCGAAACATCTCTTCGTATGCCCGGAAAACCCGACAACCCTTACGCCTTTGCCCTTGTGGACCGACCCTATTGAGGCTGCACGCTTCCTAGCACTGCCGTTAGTGGAACTTGACGACAACGACTCGAGATATTAACCAAAGAACGTGAATCTATAAAAAGAGACAACACGTTATAATTGTAGCGAGTGTTAACATCAGGAGCGCGCCTTCTCTTTTGCCCAAATACGTTTTTTTGATTGGATGAAAAGAGAAGGCACGCTCCTGATGTTCACACTCGCTACAGTTATAACGTGTTGCCTCTTCTTATAGATGCACGTTCTTTGTATTAACCGCTCGGGGCGGGTTTGTTGTAGCCGCTGCCACAACAACAACAACATTTGTAAAATGTCGCAAAAAAGGTTCGAGCTTTGAAGGCTAAGGGCCGGTTACTCAATATCTGGTTAACACTAATCTCCGTTTAAACATCATTATCGACGTGTTCGGCTAACATGGAGTCGGTAACGTCGATAACGATGTTTTACCGGAGATTAGTGTTAACCAGACATTGAGTAACCGGCCCTAAATTTGCATTTTCCACCAAAATAACCGATGTTGCTGCTCTGAATAAATCTGTGGAATGAGAAAATACCTGTAAAACAACAAAAATGATGGCTGAAAGCGTGGGAGAGTTCGTAAACCGCTCGGTATTCGAGAAAGAGTATGCTCCGTATTTTTTGGGGTCTACACTTGCGGGATCTCACATGCCTTCGTCACGCAAGCGAAATTTGCCAGCACGTGAAGACGGGCGGTTTCGTTATGTTGGTTTTCACGACATTCATACTGGATATCGAGGAAAATTTTCGAACGTTTATTGGGTAATTTTTTTAGAGTAATTGAAAAAACGAAATTTGTATGTAATTTTAAAAGACTTTTTACTTAAAAAAGTGGTCAACTAGACGATACTTTTTGGTATACGCGATACCGGTAGTAGTGCACTTTCAAAGTGGTCAAAATGGACGAAAAATGTTCGAGAGTGATATCAAACCTCGCTGCAGGTTTGCATTATGGCAATAAAAATCACATTTAATTTATTTATTGGGCACGTTTTCTGTATTTGCATTTAATTTGAGCGCGATTTCTGATGAAAAGAAACAAATCAAGGAAAAGAAATAACAGATATTAGGAAATCGAAAAGCGACATATAAAAAATGCCCGCAAAGAAGAAATGTCTGGCAACACCAGCAAAGTTTTGAGACGATTTTGCGACAACTGCTAGAAAGGGATGCTCACAGTTTGATGCTAAAGATGTCTCAAAGTTTAGACGTCTACATATTCAGACACAATTTGGAACGAACTGTGAACACCCCAACACTTTTGTGAAGAGGGGATTTCTGTTCCTTTCCTTCGCACGCAGAAAGGAGAATTCTACGTAGTGAGGGTTATAATCTCTAAGCGCGGCCGAAGGCCGCCTACGCAGAAAGGTGTTCTCTGCAAAAGGTGTTCAGCCCCTTTTATTTGGCAACTCAGAAAGAAGAATTCTACGTAGTGAGGGTTATAATCTCTAAGCGCGGCCGAGGGCCGCCAACGCAAAAAGGTGTTCTCAGCAAAAGGTGTTCTGTAACTTTTCTTTGGCAACACAGAAAGGGGAATTCGACGTTGTGATGGTTATAATCCCTACGCAGAAAGGTGTTAGACGCACAAAAACTTTTTTAATAGAGTGGCAGCAGCAGTTTACTTCCATTTTATTTTTAATGAAGTGGCAACACTAGTTTTCCTCCATGTTATTTATATTAAGTACGCAAGATTGTTGTGCGGATTTTCACCATTGAAATATGGCTATTAAATACAGAATTTCGCGAAAGGTAACAACCCCTAAAAAAGGTCCGGAAAAGTCGGAAGGGGGGGGGGGTACCAAACGACGCGTTTCGGTCCCCCTATTAACAATCTGGAGGGGGAGGGCTAATATTATTTACCTTTTAAAAGTTATAAACAAAAAACTTTTGTTATATTTCGTTATTTTCTATGAGCAACTACCACGTCAAAAATGCACTAAATCACCAGTTTCCACTTTTAAAACACTAGTAAAACGTCCCTGGTTATTATTTTATGCAAACCAAATCATTTATTCACTTTTATTTTATATATTTCGTTAATGAAACAGAGTAAACAAACTTTGCCCCTGCCAAAATTATTAGTTGCGTTCCAGATGCTTCACGATTTGCAGGTTTTTACAGGAAGTCGTTCCAGGTGACCACCTTCCATAAGGTTTATTAATGGAGAAAACAGCTGTTCCTGCAAATCGTGAATATCGTGAATATCGTGAAGCATCTGGAACACAACTATTATAACCTCAAATCGCTGGTATTGCCCAAGAATGATAGAATACAAGATTGCGCCGTCCTGGGCGTTGACATTTGTGTACCACAAGTAAACAAAGAATGCAGCGAAAAGAAGAGCGAGTTGAAACTGCAAAAGCAGTTCACTTTACAGCGAAAAACGTGTTTTAATTTTGTTAAATGTGAAAATATTGCATTTTTCACCTAATCTATTAGATAACAGTGAACATTTTAGTGCACTCCATTGCTTTGCAATTAAGGCTGCTGCAGAAAACTGCAGCAGCATCTCTGCGGGATTGATTAGTTAACTTGCTAAAGGAGGCTGCGTGGAGCAGAAACAAAATCATTGTGAGGAAATAGTGGTAATATAATAATAGAGAAACATTTCGGCAACGGCTTTGCCGTGCCCTATGTACACAAAATGCAGCGATTCGTCGCAGCGCTACACTTGCATCTACGCTTCTTGCATCTTGACGGCTGTCGCAATTTAACACACAGCACTTCGTTGTATTAGTTTTTACGCAGTCCTCAACTCAAAAATCACTGACAAATTGAAAATTAACACAATTTAAACTGATTTTTCACTTATAATTAAAATTTCTCTTTCGCTGATTTGTAAACAAAGGTTTATTTACAAGTCACCACAACTGTCAAAATCGGCAAAACCAAAGTAGCGGTACCACTGACGGCGCCACCTTTGTTCGCTGCATCGTGGGTATTGCCACTATATTTCACATTTCATTTGCGCTATTATACTCAGTTTACACTATACACTTCTTCTTATTTTTTTACTTTCACCTAAATAAGATATTCTAACCAAAATATAATAGCAAATTTCGCTATACCATGGCAGCGCTACTTTTATGGTTTACAGTTATTTTAGCTGTAATTAAAAGTAAGCGTCATGGAGTGCAAAAAGTGAGATTTTTTATAAAAAATTTTCATTATTTATCGAAGTATTGATTTCTATGGAAAAAGCGCCGCAGGCGAAAATTTGTAATAAAAAATCGCGCGACACTTAAAGTATTTATTTGTTTGAACGTGCACACTCTTACTGCGCATATATTGAGTGTAAATAACGTGTAAATTTAGTGGAAAGTGCATTATATATTGTGAAATAGTCCCATACAAGTTGGTGAAAATTACAAACTTTAATAACAAATTACTTAAAAACTATAAGGTTCCGCGCTTTAAAACTATTTTCCTTAATTCCGTACTAGGGGGTTACCATTCTAAAATTTTCCCTCTCGCGTTTCAGTTCGCAAAGATTGTCAACTTCTTTTTAATGACAAAATAATCTATCTAATACTATGTCTCCATTGTGAGATTTAATGAAGATTTAGCCCTCTGACGAGATTTGACGTTAAATCTTTTGAGATTTACCATATAAAATTAAATCTCGAAAGGCAGTAGATTTAAGTTAAATATTCGTCAAATCTTCAATAATATTGATCAATAAGTACAATTTGTTGGATGTGGCAACCACAAATGTATTGAAGAGTCTACGGCAAAGAGTACGCCACCGCCGACTCTGTCCTCCCGATCTTTTCTGTAGATATGATAATTATTTGAAAGAATCTCTGAATTAAAAGTGTGAGGTTTGAGCCAAGCGAAGCGAGCTGAAGCAGCGGTGCCTGCCCTGCGGAACTTACGTTCAGCAAGGTGGACGTCGGTTGGTGTTGGGAGCGCAGCGAAGGTGTTTTCAGTATATTCCGCGAAGCCTTTCCAATCAGCTTTAGAAAAATTTAAATAGGTCCGGTGTTCCGCGGAAGCAAAGTTGGTTGGTTTATCGATCGAGATGACTATGGGCAGATGGTCGTATGCCAAAGTCAGCATAGGTCGCCATGATACGCTGTTTATCAGACCAGCGCTGACTATTGTTATGTCGTTTGACAGGCCAAAGATCGTGGTGCGCATTATAGTCACCTACTACCATACGGTTTTCACCTCTGAGGAGCGCGCCTATATCAGGTTGATATCCTGCCGGGCAGCAGGTGACAGGGGGTATGTACACGTTAAATATTTCGAGCTCAATATCGCCTGACCGGATAGCAATGCCCTGACATTTTAGGGTGGTATCCCTGCGGTCGATGTATGCTTCAATAAGTCGATATTGCACGGTGTGGTGCATGATGAACGCTAAGCCACCTTCATTATCTCTCTCGCGATCTCGACGGTGCACGTTGTATCCGGCACAATTCAACAATGTTGAATTGCTGTGCAACTTTGCAGCTATACCATGCCTTCCCATGAAAACGTTTATCTCCTCGATCTTGCTCTGAAGTCCGTTATAGTTAAAATGAAGGAGCTTCATGTGGTTTGGGAGACGTGTTGTTATGCGGGGTGTGAGGGATGTGTGTGGCCTTGCCGCCATTGGCTGTGTGCCCTGCAATAGAGGTTGCCGTCCTGAGGTGGTAGTGGGTGGTGTAGCGCTTGGGGTTTGCGGCCGAGCGGCGCAAGACGGGTGCACGAAATTCCTCGTCAAATCTCGCGTGGTGCCCAGACCTGAACATGCCCTAAAGTGGCACCAGCCAAGGCAGGTGTTGCACTTGACTGATGTCACGTTACGGAATATCCTGGTCTGATGTACCGTGCAGATTGTAGGCAGAACCAGGAGTTGTTGGTGGTGGTGCGGTTGTGTCTGTTGTGTGGTATGTCGTGGATGTGGTTTGGTCTATTGTGTTGTGGTGTTTTTGTTCAGCTGCTCAGGTGGACTGGGGTTAGCCGTGAAGGCTGCTCTGTTTGAGCAGCATGGGGCCACAAATGATGTGGTCCACTGCCGATGGGTCCGTAGTCCTGAGCAGACTCTGAGGTGACTCCTCCCGTCGCAAGCACTGCACTTGACTGAGGTGGAGTTGTGGTGTAGTCGTCTCTCTGGCATACACAGCAGGTGTAATTCTCTGGCCACGAGTTTGCTCTGAGCAGAAGAATGCGTATCAAATCTAGCCCTATGGACGAACAACTTCTGAGATACTTCGCCGACCTAAACGGGGTTAGATCGCCGAAACAACAGCCCTTGGACGGGTAAAACCCGAGTCATTCCC
>NW_016158842.1:0-3073 GCF_001687245.7 Rhagoletis zephyria | reverse complement strand
TCACATGCCAAAAGTCAAATGACATTTGTGTTTTCAATATACAGTTGAGGACATTGAAATCTCGCCTATCATAAAAACATGAATTTTCGTATTTTTAGGATTTTTATATTTTTGTTAGTTTGGGAGGAAAATTAGTAATACATATTTACATAACTTTGGTTGTAATAAATTAAAAAATATTATTTTAAAACTAAAAATTTGAAGAAATGTTTTATATAATATCATGCAGAGTCTTCTCCGCTTTGTACATACAACCGGCAGTCGTGGAAATGCATTTTACAAATGAAAAAACTATGCTGTCAAATGCCTAGTCAAACTCTATCTCGCTTGCGAGAGAAAAAAGCAGAACGCAAGCGAGATTTTCAAGCATGGGAAGACGGCCGGTAAAAGCCAAAAACTATAGAAAAACGGCTTTAAATTTTGAATTAACATCCCGGCCGGAAATTATCTGGACAAAATTAATTCCATCTAGACCGTGGCTAGATCTTTGTAACCATAGGCATCGCTACCTAGTGGGACGGGGGCTCGAGCCCCCCTTTGAAGTTTACCTTCGATGTAGGTATACAATATTAAGGGCCGGTTACTCAATGTCTGGTTAACACTAATCTGCGGTTAAACATCGTTATCGACGTCTTCGACTCCATGCATACAACAGGGAGTCGGTAACGTCGATAACTATGTTTAACCGGAGATTAGTGTTAACCAGACATTGAGTAACCGGCCCTAAGAAATATCAGAGGACAGAAAACCCCGGTAGTACCCGGTAGTAGAATATGCCTTAGCCGGCGTTTACATGAGACAATTTTGCCAAGACAATTGCAATACACTCACACTTTTTCATTAATACATTCACACTTCTCTCATTGTCTTCGTCACTGTCTTTGATTTTTCGAAGACAGTGAATTGGACAGTAAATTGGACAATTTGGCCACGTCTTGGTCAATTTGAGAAAAATATGCGAAACAATGAGCGAAACTCGACGTAACGGTAACCATCTACGTATATAAATTACTCAGTAATAAGGCTTAGTTAGGGCGATCTGTAGCAGCTACAGAATTGAGCTATATATCAAGTTAAAGTACAAGCTCCAGAGGTTAGTCAAAAATTGTCAGATTTTAATCCGGTGTACTAGGTGAAAAAAATTTATATAAAANTTGGCCACGTCTTGGTTAATATGAGAAAAATATGCGAAACAATGAGCGAAACTCGACGTAACGGTAACCATCTACGTATATAAATTACTCAGTAATAAGGCTTAGTTAGGGCGATCTGTAGCAGCTACAGAATTGAGCTATATATCAAGTTAAAGTACAAGCTCCAGAGGTTAGTCAAAAATTGTCAGATTTTAATCCGGTGTACTAGGTGAAAAAAATTTATATAAAACAGCTTTACAGCACTTGGCTGGGTATTGGACCAAACCAACTTTTTAAAGGAGATTGAGTCATATTAGTACTATGTGTCCATTGTGAGATTTAATGAAGATTTAGCCCTCTGACGAGATTTGACGTTAAATCTTTTGAGATTTACCATATAAAATTAAATCTCGAAAGGCAGTAGATTTAAGTTAAATCTTCGTCAAATCTTCAATAATATTGATCAATAAGTACAATTTGTTGGATGTGGCAACCACAAATTCACATGCCATAAGTCAAATGACATTTGTGTTTTCAATATACAGTTGAGGACATTGAAATCTCGCCTATCATAAAAACATGAATTTTCGTATTTTTAGGGATTTTTATATTTTTGTTAGTTTGGGAGGAAAATTAGTAATACATATTTACATAACTTTGGTTGTAATAAATTAAGAAAATATTATTTTAAAAACTAAAAATTTAGAAGAAATGTTTTATAGTAATATCATGCAGAGTCTTCTCCGCTTTCTATAAGTCATTTACGCGCTGCGACAAAAAATTTATAAATTTCGGTAATGGTTCTGCTTCGATAACATTGCACCGAACATCCTCTAGAACTCAGTTCGTATTCATGATATGCCAAAGACCCACGATTGGATTTTCGGGTCCCCCCTATGAATAAGAGAATTCTACAAAAAATTTTCTTTTCGCAAATGTTTTTTACCGTTTTGATAATTTTTCTTAAATTCGGGAAAATGATTCGGAATATGGTACCATTCTTTACACTTTCCAAACTATANGAGAGATTGAGTCATATTAATACTATGTCTCCATTGTGAGATTTAATGAAGATTTAGCCCTCTGACGAGATTTNCAAAGACCCACGATTGGATTTTCGGGTCCCCCCTATGAATAAGAGAATTCTACAAAAAATTTTCTTTTCGCAAATGTTTTTTACCGTTTTGATAATTTTTCTTAAATTCGGGAATATGATTCGGAATATGGTACCATTCTTTACACTTTCCAAACTATATATTATACATACATATTTACCACGAATAAGAAGCCAATAATATTCAGAATTCATATAATGAAATTCCGCTTGGTACCTTTCTTTTTTTCTGTCTGTATATCAATGTCCGCAACTGCATTTATAAAATCATACATAAGCAAACGTCAAATATTTAAAAATGTGAACGTCAAACATATCTCGTTGTGGTAATGGAGACTGTTGTGATTTAGCAACTGGATTTATTAAATCTTAATGGATAAATCTCTCAATGGAGACATAGTATTAGGTTGATAAAACTATGTGTTTGTTTAATAAATAAGTTAAATTATATATTTGGATAGTGTTTAAAAGTGAGAACAGGTGATTTAGTAAATCTTTGTCGGTGCAATTGCCCATAGAAAACAACGAAATTTAACAAAAGTTTTTTGTTCATAACTTTTAAATGGTTAATAATATTAGCCTTCCCACTCCGGATTGTTAATAGGGGGACCGAAACGCGCCGTTTGGTACCCCTCCCGACTTTTCCGGACCTTTTTTTGGGGGTGATACCCTACACTAGAGAATTACCCGCGAAAGTGTACACTTAGGGCCGGTTGCTCAAAGCCTGGTTGACACTAATCACCGGTTAACATCGTNGAGAATTACCCGCGAAAGTGTACACTTAGGGCCGGTTGCTCAAAGCCTGGTTGACACTAATCACCGGTTA
>NW_016158841.1:99646-107712 GCF_001687245.7 Rhagoletis zephyria | reverse complement strand
ATAAAAGCGTTGTATATTAAAAAGTTTTTTTTTATATTATTTATTATTTCTGACGAACGTCTTGTGTTAATACACAATTGGAGGGGTCTAAAATTGTATGCCATCTCCGAAAAGCAAAGGGTTTTGGCAACTTTTTCAATGCGGAATTTAACCTGGAGTTTTCTCATTAACTGCTGAAACGCAATTACTACCATTGCCCGAACCTGGGATTCCAAATCACTCGCCTACGGTGGCCGCCTTAAGATGTTTATTTCGAATTTTCCTGATCGTGAAACGAAGAGAAATAATGAGGCGTATTCTGGTTTTCGTACGAATCGATAATTTGAATTTTTTGTATAGAAAATGATAGGAAACTTTCATGATACGCCCCAATATCTTCTAAGAAGTATCTACTTTCTTTCCGACTTTGCATCCGTATACTTTCTTTGAATCACCTGCAGCCAAAAGATACAAACATATAAAAAGGCATTTTTTCGAGAGTGTTTTTATTAAAAAAAAAAACGTAGAAGGCAAATTGACGCATTTATTATCACTGAAGATGATGTTGCAGATGCAATCTTGCACCTCAAACCAAGTTTCAACTGCACTAATGGGTTTCCCCCAATATTTTTCATTCGGTGTGTGGATTCCCTTGTTAAACCAATCGCCAAACTTTTTAAGACATGNGGCCATGAAAAATTTTCTGGAGTATTAGGAACGATACTCAAGTACCACTACGGTCCCTCCCAATACCTTTATTTCTCCCAGTCCTTGATTCCAAGGGACATACCTTGGCCAAACCTAAAAAATTGTTCGGAGTCAACATAGAAACATCATGAGCTTATTTCACATGCATGAATTTTAACTCTCCAAGAATTTTAGATTTTTGCTTCCGCACAAATATATATCATATCCGTGTGGTCTACGGTGGCAACATTTTATATTACCCTGAGTAGATGCCCCACTAAATGAGGATAGCCCTTTGTTCTTTTTGTGGCTGTTGAATATGAGCCCTATATAAACTATGTATTTGTTGAAATGAGACGGTTGATATTCTTTCTCTCAATTTATGTACAAATAGGCTCAGGTTAAATTTTCTTTTTTTAAATCGTATGACATACCGCATTCGCATACGCCTTGCCAATACCATCAGTAGCGCCGGTGATGACTGTAGGGGTAAGGAAAAGAAAACAACTCATTAATAAAAGCAACGCTGATAAGTAGCACACAATAAAAAAGTATGCTCACGTATATATATATATATATATATATATATAAATATATATTTATTTTGTATACGTACATAGTATGTATGTATGTACATTAGACTGTGCCAAATAAAGTGACTTGGTTTTTCTTTCGTTCCCCTATGAAAGTTTCGTTGTCGTTCACAATAACATATGTAGTTGTGGCAAAATTTCAGCCCACTATCTTTTTTTCAGTTAGCGCTCGCAAAAATACGAATTTCTAATGAAAAATACTTTTCCCGCCACTTTTTTTTATAGTAAACAATTAAATATAACAAATAAAAATAAATCACTTGTAGGCCATCTAATTTCAGTATAGCTAGTGAAAGTGTGAAGTTTTTTTTGTTGAGGGTTTCCTTCATTTTTTTTCATGTAAACGAGTCGTCGCGCACACTTTGTATGGAGGAAAATGACTGACACCGTCAACAAAAAAATTACCACAAAATCAGCGGTACATCCTTGCTACTTCAAAATTGCACTTGTTATACTAGAATTGAATAGGCTACAAGGTTGTTAGTTTTTATTTATTACATTTAAAAGTTTATTTGAAAACAAGTTGGAGAATAAAATTTGTTTTATTATAAATTATTATTTTTTTTTGTGATGGACAGCGAAATTTTGAGATGGGATTGAAAAAACAAATATTTGTTTTATTTCACGCAGTCTAATGTATGTATGTATATATGTACAATTTTTGAATAAATAACCTTTTTCGAAAAGCAATTTCGGACTAATAGCCCAATTTTGTATCCGTGACAAAAAATTTATTACTGACAAATTTAAACTTTTTCATATATTTTTCCGTAATAAAAACTGTGACAAGAATTTTTCAGTGATGCAGAATAGAGTGGTAAAAAGCACTTAATGGGCTATATTGATAAAAACTTAGCATTTGATTTTCTTTAAAATTTCAGACCTTTTACTCGATTTATACAAATAAATATTCTTAAACTTTTGCACTGCAATTCAATTATGCACAGAAGCAATTTGAGAAACATTTTTAAAAATTCTAAAAATTTAAATGAAAAAAAGAACGCGCTTAATTGCTCCGAAAATAAAAATATATAATGGACAGTTTTTATACAACTACACCAATAGCCCTTTTAACTACCCTGCAGTCAAATGTACTAGTTTTAAACTACCTCACAACTAGTATGAACCGCATGCCCAACTAGTCAGCCAACTATCTTTTTTCCATGCAATCAACTGGTATTTTTAACATGGGGATGCCCTACGAGATGGAAATGTTCAGATTTCGGTCAGAAATATACCAGTCTCGTACTAGTTCAAAATATACAGAAAAATACTAGTCTAATTATGTACCAAAACCACTATCCTGCAAGTCAAAAAAAATGAATTCATGAATATACAATAAAAAACTTTTGATTAAGTACACTTTAATACATTACACATTTTTTTAAGCAGCCCTAGGTTTGCCAATAATAAGTGTTAAATTTTTTGAGTATTGATTAAAACGAAAAATAAATACATAAATATTTGAAATTAATCAAATAATTACATTAATCGTGTCCAAAATAATTGCAAATGATCAAAAATAACAAAATTATAAAATTTCTGTTTAAGTAATTAATTATTAATCGCAAAAAAGGTGCTAATATCTGTATTTAATCATTAAACGGTTATCCAAAAAACATGATTTAATTAGTAATCATTATGAATATTAATCATTATTTAACTGGTATGGTATAATTGCGAGTACGTATTCGCTATAACGGTGTACAATATACCCAAATAAAAGTTGTAATATTTTGTGTACTCTATTGTAATAAACTGTTGAAGTCAAATAAAACAGGGCATTAATAAATCGTTTTTTTACTTGGTACAAGTCTGGTCATTTTCGAACTAGTTCGGTTTCAGTAAGGATATTCTAGTTGTAAACTGGTATTTTTCCTGACTATTTTGAGTTTTCACTGCAGGGTACTTATGCCTACATATGCACATATGCAGATGTAGTACACACAGATATACACATACATAAATAGAATCGACACTTTCTATGTTTTTCTTATCAGCTAATCACCGAATAGCCGAACGCTTAACACATGATTCATAAAACTAACCGGCCCAGCCTCCAACGCGACTTATATCGAGTTTTGGCCCAAGGAATTTCGGCCCAATTATATTCACATATAGCCATGGCAAGACGGTGTGCGCAAATTTATAGGCGACACTGACAAGGGCCAAACTGCCGAAGAACTGAAATGCAGTAATAGTCATTTTTCGCTGATGCGACTGATTTTTGTGCGGCAGAATGCTTGCTTCCGCAAATTAAATGTTTCCTATTTATTGTTGTTATTGTTACTATTTATTTATTTTTGGCTATTGCTCTTCTTGCGCATTCCTCTAAAACAGAATTCGCTCAAGTAAAACACTTTTCACAACTGGAAGCTCTTTTCTGCGTGCGCGTTTGTCAATGTGCGATATAATAATGGCGAGAATTCGGCGCTCCATGTTTGTGCAGCTCGGAAAAAATCGATGATAATTACAAAGTGCTCGTAGGAATAAAAAAATCAAAAGCATAAATTACGTTTGCCACCTTTGCCAGGAAATATGTAAGTGTGTTTTTTCGATTTAAATTTACATTTTGGTTATATTTGTATATTTATTACAAAAGTCTATCAATATTCAATGCACGCCACATATGTACTCATATTTATGTATGTATGTAGTAGGCTCTACCGGTGTAGTCCACAATCGCAGGCTTTGCCACTTTTATTTAATTGAACGTTTTGCTATGTAAGCATATCTGCGTGAATTGGACGAAATGTTCGCCTGTGCATGAGTTTGCCAGCTGCTCCGCGTGTTGTCTCGCATACAAATCTGATTCTCTTCATTGACTTTCACGTCCCTTAGCCCGGTGGGTAGCCGCTTTCAATCATTTAAATATGTACATTGTAGTATATGTTTTCGAGGCGCGGAAATTCTCTGTACTCGCTAGTAAATCCATAGTGCACCATTATCGTCACATACACACACACATACTCTTAAACATAAGCACAGTTATTTATGCGCATGTGTATTATATGTATTTCCACCCCACAGTTGATGTGTCTCCGAGCATTTTTGTTTAACTTACTCGTACTTATTTACGTACAGTGCCACACATGAATAATCATAACATTTATTTGTCTTTAAATATTTTATTGAAAAATTTAATTTTAAAAACAAGCCTCTTAATTACGCTAAAAGTAAACATAAATTTTGTGTCATATGCCGTGTAGTATATAACTTAGGTTTATATTTAATTTAATTCATTTAATTTAAATTGAATTTGTTTTATTTTACTTTAATTTGATTTTGTTTTATTCTGTTTTTATTTGAATAAACTTTATAAATTTGTTTTCGTTTATTTCTATTTAGTTTATTTTAATTTATTTTATTTGAATTTATTTATTTTTTTGTTTTAATCTACTTAAATTTTTATTTTATTGTATTTAATTTAATTTGATTTAATTTAATTTAATTCAATATATTTCAACTTAATTTTATAATATTTATATACATTTTTATGTTATTTTATTTTAAATATTTAGTTTTCTTTTAATATTTTTTATTATTTTTAATTATTATTTTTTTTTTAATTTTAGGTTAGGTTAATTCAATTAATTTAATTTTGTTTTAATTAATTTATTTTTCATGTTATTTTTTGCTTTGTTTTATTCTTTCGTTTTAGTGTATTTTATTTTATTTTATTTTATTTTATTTTGTTTTATTTTATTTTATTTTATTTTATTTTATTTTATTTTATTTTATTTTATTTTATTTTATTTTATTTTATTTTATTTTATTTTGTTTTATTCTATTTAACTTAATTTTAATAGATTTAATTTGTATTTAACTTAATTTAATGTAATTTGATTTAACGGTTTTTGTTTTACATCGATTCACTTGAAGGTATGCAACACATTTCGCAGTGTTTTCCGTTTCCTCTTTTACACACCATTTTGCCGTCTTCCTAATTGGTTTGGGACCAAAATGCAAACAGTTAGGGAAAAAGTTTGACAGCCACTCGTGGAAGCAACGGGAAATTTTACACTCGGAAATACATATACGTATGTATGTATGTTTTTTCGTATCAGGAAACGGAATGACTTCAATTTTCGTGTTCAAAAAACATCCGAAAATAATCATATTATGTATTTGAAACAATAATTTAAAAATATTCATTCAACCTGAACATATGAAAACATGCATACGCTTTCTAACAGTAGGTGATTGCACAGATGAGCATGCTACTATTCATTAGCTTTCAGGAGGTTTTTAAGTTACTATAGTATAGGAAAAACGGCCATAAATGGAATATAAAAATGGCTGCAATAACAGGTTTTTTATACGAAATCGGCTTTTATGTAAATTTAACAGGAAGTCATCAATATTTAAATATCCCATTAATGTTAACAGCGAATATTTTGAGCCGACTCTGAAAAAGTCTACAAAGATTAACAGCGCTGGTGATAGCAGAGAATGTTAAAAATTTTCTGTTAATATTTTATAGGCACCAAAAAACTGGCTAAATTTATAATTTTTCCTATAAATATTCGGAAAGCAAGGACGTAAGGAAAGGTGAGAAAATTTCCTAATGTTTTCACAACTGAGTTTATTATCTAAGCGAGTGAAGAACGAACTGTTGGTGTTTGTCTTCACTACAGTAATTGGCGTCAATAAGAAAATTAAACCAGCTTTTAGTTTTCAACGTTCTTTGGATGTGGGTAGTGGGAAGAGCGAAAAAATGGCTCAGAAAATTCAATAACTCATTATGTGTATAATTTTTCGCTTACTGAATGCGTTTACGAAACCAGTCTAACCTGTAGATGCGTTTCGTCGCGAGCCCTAAAATCCTACCAAATATGCGTTGTTTCTTACCACATCACTCCCATGGGCGCTTCCATTAGCTTCTTGCGACCGAGTCGTTTTCCTGATATACTACATATGTATGTAGATACAATTGTCACAACGCCAATAGGAATTATCTGAGCTAGTTCCCAGTTTGTTTGTAGGCTACAATTTTGCTCTTATTTAAATGGTATATAACTTGTGAAAACTTATACTGCAGGTGCTATAAGGGGTTAAAGGTCGGGTCTTCGAAAAATTAAAAACCTTATATTTCAAGAATTTTGAACTGATTGAATTGAATTGAATTGGTATCGTTTTCAACGTGATTAAACCCCTTTCTCTGGTATGCATATTTGTATACTTCGTATGTAAAAATTTGGGAAAAACATTTAAAAGAAAAAAAAACATTTTTTTTATAAAAAAAATATTTTGAAAAATAAAAAAAAATTACTAACCGATTTTTAAAAATTTGGTGTCGCTGTAAAGGCGATTAAACCCCCTTTCTTCTGGTCTGCATATTTATATACTTCGTATATAAAAATTGGAGAAAAAAACACTTGAAATAGCATAGCTAAGTAAATATACCCTTTTCCAACCTGCACACGAATGCATTTGAAGTCTACTGAATCAATTACCTTGTTTATATGGCATCAAACGCGGTATCGAATTAACTCGTGTCAGCGTAGCTCTCCTGAAATGCAAGTGTTTATATGCAACACAAGAAATGAGTCGATCGAACACACTTTCAAACAGAGTTTATCCCGATGCAACCCTGATAATACATGAGTCAATTCTTGAAAATAATAAACATGGAAAAATAATAATTAAAGACTCAAACAGCCATGAAAAAAGGTTATTAGCTATTAATTTTATAACAAAGCTTAGCCTTAATGTAATTTCAAGAACTATTTAAATGGTTTACTTTATACAGAGTTGCACGAAACAACCGTGTGGACAAACCCCATGTTTTTATGCACTCTCAACACGATTCTATAACTCTTAACTCGCATTCAAAATGTGATTTATGGTGGGACCGTTAAATGTTTCAATTCGATTAGAAAATGTGTTTACATGTGTGTGTCCATATAACATGGTTTGACTTAAATCGAATTTGGACATCATATAAAGGTGGTAAATGTGTGGAAGACTAACTTCTTGAGATGGTATTGAAGAATCTCTGAATTGCAAATGTGAGGTTTTAGCCAAGTTTCAGTGAAAGAAAGAATATTATAATTACATTCAAGGCCTTTAAGGTATAAGTTCGTTAATTTAGTATTTAAGCCTCTTACATTTTGGTAATAATTACTTAAAGCAGATTTAATAATTAATTTTTTGATTCAGTGTTATGACGGGGAATATTAGCAAAGTTATTTCCTTTTTTGGGCCTATATTCGAATTCACGAACGAAAGCACCGGGGGCCAAAAAGAACTACTAAGCAGCGCATTAAAATTATCTAAATTTACGTCAATTTTATACGAAGCAATATTTCTTTCGTATTTAAAATTAAATTTTCTGATGCTTAAGTCAACAGTTGTAATTTTTGATGAGATATAAAGCTTTATATCGTCTTCGGTAGTGTCTCTCGAAAATCTAGAGACAAAGATTGACTTATTTGGCGGAACCACAACAAGTTTCCTTGTATCAACTGGAGTACCGGCGGAAGGGGTTGAGTTACTGCGTTACTAGTTGACGATAGGGAAGGCGGTGGAGGCTTTGAAGATGATGTCACCTCGTTATTATCCGAAGCAGATTTCGTTACACGCTCTTTTGAGGCTGAATCCTCAGATGCTGGAGGACATGGATACGATAGATTAATTAAATTCTGACGTGCAACGGCAATACTTTCCTTAGATGGACTATGAAGACGCTTAAGTTTAGACACACGGATATCCTTAACAGATTGCCAGGTATCTAAGCATTTGAATGATTTAAACACATTTTCATAATGCATACATTTTTCTGTCAGTACTGACAATTCTCTTCCA
>NW_016158841.1:70233-99621 GCF_001687245.7 Rhagoletis zephyria | reverse complement strand
GCAAAAAAATACTTTTTTTTTAAATAATATTTTAGACAAAGAAGTGCAAACGGATTTTTAAAAAAGGACACCAGGAAACTTATAATTTCTTACACCCAAAAATTTCTATTTATATGCACAAAAAAATAAAAAAATTGATTAGAGACATTTTCTCCCTCTATATAAACTCCGGCCCCAAGGTGAAATTGACTGCCGCATGGCGTTTTCCGACGAATTGATAACCTTCTCCTTGTTATGAAGTCGGTTAAAAAAAAAAATAATCACTCATGCTGATATACCCGTAGTTGCGTATGTAACGTTTACGCCCCGTAGCTCCATCGTTAGTCATCTAACAAGTTTACTCGTACGCCTTAACTTAAAAGCCATATTATTTAAAAGTGCTTAAATATTGGCTTTTAAGGTTTTTTCACAGTATTCCTTATGCACATATATATTTCTTTCTTCATGTATGTTACAATTTTAGATTGAATTTCGAGGGCACCAATAAAAATTATAAAAATGGAATTTTTAGTTTCTCGAATCATTTTTCATTTGGTGAGACATTAGTTTTATTACACTATATTCGTTCGTTTTGGAAAGAACATTTTCATCGTTTAACTTTAACATTTTAAAGTAACCTGAATTGTTAAAATTAAAAAATCGTAAATTTCAAAAATTACAAAATAGCTGCGACAGATATTCTGTATGCTACCATTTTTTTTTTTAATTTCGTGGTGCACTCTTGAAACTTCACAGATATGTTATATTTGATGTCAACTTTTATTGCCTCAAACATGAAAATTCTAGTTGAAAACTTACCAAAGTTATTAAAAATAAAACAATTGTGATTTTTTCGAGTGACAATGAAAAAAATTAGTAATTTCGGTACTTTTCGCCTAATTAATCATTTTAACGGTAAAATTGTTCAAATACTTGATCTATTTTTTATTGTACTTGTTTCAAGAACTCCATTGATTGCAACAAATGCAAGATGAATGCTTTAGTTTTTTTTGACGAGGGAAGGGGGTGACACTAAAAAATAATCGTGGGATTTGCTCATATACACGTGAAGTGAAAAGTGTCGCTATGCATGGTTGCAATTTCTTTAATATCCACACGGTTTCGTGACGCTACCGTCATAATAGATTGTTATTAGATGATATTTTTCTGTCACAGTTTTTAAGTCAAAGTACTCACTACAGAACACATTTCGAGGGGGATTATTTCTTCTAGTTGACAGTGTGATGACCGATTTGACTGAAAATGTCCTGAGAAATTCGTCAAATAAGTAGAAAGCACATCCCTGTGGGCAAACTTTTTGCGCCCTTCAACTTCTTCCTAACAATGCTTCCACTACCCTGGTAACTACATATATGTTTTCCAAATCCATCAAAGAACTGGAGAGACTGCATTTCTTTACTTTCCTTACAGCATCGTGCGTGTTGATAGAGATCCCATTAATATTTAAGTTAGGTGTCAGTAATTGTCCCAGAAAAGGGATCCATTTAGGCATGCAGGAGATGATTCTTTGTGACACCCAGTCAATTTATAAACGGTAGCCTTTACTTAATTGACGAAATGCAATTGTGATTGCTGCTGATTTCAATATACGAGAGCTCCGCTGGGTAGTTAAGAAATGCGAGCCAAACTATTTCAATGTTGGCCTAGCGAAAGCTGGGTAACCTAAAATAAAGTGCTAAGGTATTTCTACGTCGGGTCAGGTAAGATTCCCAGCCTTACTACGTGGAATACCAATCGGACAAGGACCTGTCAGAACCTCCACCTAGAGCAAGAACTGTGTCTTGGAAAGCGTAGGGAGCAACTTCGAGCTGTTACCTGAAAAATACTGGAAGCCTGCATCCAGTATTGATGGAGAGCCCCCGCTAATCGTGCCCTCAAGTTTCGATCCATCCAGTGCAAAAGTTCACTGATCTCTTACTCCAGCCACCCCGCTTCCCTAAATCCATCCTTGAGCTACTTCTTAAATGCAAGCTGTATAAGATAGATTTCAACCCCTAGCGATTTGGAGATTTGACTATTGCCGCTGCCCGGATGTTAGTAAAAGTTCGCTTGATGCTTTTATGAGCTCAGGCTTCGTCTATGCACTCCACGATTATTGTGTGCAATAGGCATATTAAGTTTTCGAAACCCGGCCATAAGGACTTCTGTCTTCCACATGCAGGTCAATCAGTTTCTATAGCGTTCCTAGCAAAAATGAAGACAGATTTTCTCCATATCTTTGAAATGGTTGAAACGAAAGGGCCAAAGGATTTTGCCAGATTTTAGCCACTTGGGAAATGAACTCAATTTGGGCCTGCTCTCCCATGCTTGGAGTACATACATACATACATTGTACATCACTGTATGTATGGCTCGCCGTTTCCCAGTATTAAGATTGCGTCATTGATCCACGGAAGTAGATGGTCAGTAGTTCAAATACTCTTTCCCTTTTAGTTCTTGTGTATCCAGCAGTAACATACATATCTGCACATCCGTAAACTTTAGAATTAAAACACGAATTTTGAAACACAAACTTGTCCCAAATTTATGTGAGTATGAATGACAACAACGAACAAAAGTGCCGCCACTTTTCCACCTTACAGAATCGTTGTGAAAGAGCGCCGATATTTTTTTATTTGCTTTCAGTCAAAATTTATTGGACAAATAATTTAAATACAAAGAGCAAAGGCGGTCAAAGCGGTAGGGTACGATCACCAAGCGAAGATTGGCTTTGATCACATCGAAAAGTACATGGGCGAAGGAAAGTTCAAAGGCGGAAAAGTTTTGTTAGAAAAACCGAGAAATTTAGCAGAAAGTCCCGGTAGCTAGTGTGTGAAAGTTTCAACCCGTTATAAAGGATTAAAACTGCGTTTGTTTTACAAATAACTGCGAAATCCTGCCTAAGTAGAGGTAAGTCTGTGCCGTGAAACCTTAGATAAACTTAAGTCATTGAACGCAATGGAATTTAAATAAATTAAAGTAAAAGTCCAGCTAAGCGATAACATTAAATTCAATTAATATAAGTTCAAATGAAATGAGATAAACTTGAAATTGAAGAAAAATAAAATTAAATAAAATTTTTAATAGAATAAAAATAGAATGGAATGAACTCAAATAAAATAAAATTAATCTAACTCAGAAAGAAATAAAATGTACCTACATATGTACATATGTATGTATGTATGTACGTCTATTGTGGATATAGATACATATATGCGTGTGTTTGTCGCAAAGCCGAACAAAAGCGCGTATGTACATATGTACACAAATGTTAACGAAAATCCAAATGCACGTACAAACAGACGAACTAAGGCAGAGTTTCCTTTTAGGTCTTCGCCAGTCAGGGGTGTGAGAGTGGCCTCTATCTATACCAAACGCCCAGCGCCTTATACGGTGAACATAAGCCTCTACTTATGTACAAATATTATACATAAGAACGGGTCAACAACCAGGAACGGCATGGGATTTAAACTATTTGCACAAGAAAAATAAAAAGGGATCAGATTCAGCGGACTGAGAGGGAGAAAGGGAGGCGTTTACATATACGCATACATCTATGCACCAGACCGCCAGACGTCGCGGGAATATTTTTCCACCGCTCCATCATAGCGCCCCGCTGAGCGCAACATCAGTTCCAGTGCGCTCACTAGAATTTGGTTACCTGGGAGCAGAGGGGTGCACCCACGAGGCAGTCATAACCTCAAATCGTTTAATTTTGTTATTGAATTTTTTTGCATGAATTGAGATTAATTTCATTTTTACCCTCGGGATGTTTTTTACGTTGATACCTATTTCGATTCACTATCTTAGTTGTATTAGGCATTAGTGCTGAATTTCCTTATTTTATTATAATTTGAATACATAGGCTTATTTTTCCTCATTTCGCGTTAGTAATGAATTATTAGTAATTTTCGCATTAGTGATTAGTGCAGTAGTTTTTTTTTTTGCTCGCTTTTTTTTTCTTTTTCTCACCACGTCAATTTTTGAGTTTAAGCCGGTATCCCATTTAGTTTCACCACTTTATTTTAAATTTTTAGTTTTGCGCATAGTACGATATTCAAATTATTTTTCGCTGCTAATTGAAGCACAGCCAGCTCGCACTCGATGATAGGTTTTTAGGAAATGAATTCCATATGTGAGGCCCAGCTGACAGCTAGCTCAGCTCCGGGATCCAATGTGTGAGCATTGAAAGTTATGATTATATGCATATGTATGCTAGTGACATTGCATTTCAGATCTCCCACCTGCTAGATGCTGGCGCCTCCATCGGAAGAGAGATCGGTAAGTGGTAGAGTGTAAGTTATCTACATATAAACATGGAACCAATGTTTTAACATTCGAAGCGAGGGAGAGCGTAGTCAGATTCAGCACCTTACTAGCAAAAATAGGAACAAAGATTAATAGTTGGAATAATTTTTACATACGTATGTGCATACATATACGTTTCTTGTTATGAATGCAAGAGAAAAACATAATCGGATAAATGAACTGCATATGTTGTCGTTATAGAGAAGAAGATTCATACGCATATACATATGTATATACACACAGTACGTACTGTCACTGTTCAAATATTGATAGAGTTTAGAAATAGTATAAATTACAGATAATGATTAATGAAATTTTTGGGATACTTTTATAATTAAATTATAGAGTATAAGTTACAGATATTGATTTATGAAATTTTTGAGATACTTTTCTAATACAATTTTAGAATATAAATTACAGTAGTTGGAGTTGTGGCAAGGTCCATGGCTGCTCCTGCAATTGAGCAGATGGGGAGGGATGACTCCGCCTGACCGGACTGGCTTCTACGCATGAATCAATTTTGTTTGTGTGGTTCCAGACGAGGTAGGTGGCAAAGACCCCCCGGACGACGAGCTAGTCTGGGATCGCGAGCATGCCTTGGAGCCACCGTACCTTGCCCTGAAAGCCAGCCACATAACAATGGCGCCCAACGGCAATAGCACAATAACCTTTGTTTTCATATCTTCTCATGTTTCTGTCTTCTTTCCTAGCACTTATATCTTTAACACTATTACTCTTCTTTCGGGCAGATTAAGATCACTACAGCAACATCGTACGGATTCGTCAATTACGATCAGTGCTTAGGTGATAGATGTGGGGGTGTACTTATTTAATCTTTCGGATTCCTTTTGTAGGTTACAACGCGTATACGAGTAGTATCGGGAGACGAAATTAGTACGAATTGGGGAGTTATTATTCGCTATGTGTAATCACCTTCTTAAGCTACCATACGTGTAGTCCAGCACTGCATGTAGCTGACTCTGACAATGAACAGTGACCAACGGACGATTTCTGTAAAACCATTTCTGGTTTGCCTAAATAGCTTGAAAAGATCAACTTCGGTTGACCTGCACTTTACGCAAGACCAGCGAAGGCCCTTGCCATCATTAATAGCGTCCAGAATTCTTCCCGTCAAACCAGCACATTTCAGATGGTAAATACCATCACACAGCCAGCACGATAAGTAGCGTTCAGAATCGCTTTTAATTTGGCAAGTATTAAGATCGCACTTCATATTGAAAGATTTCTGTAATAACACTCGTTAATAAAAAGACAAACAAAATAAATTATAACAGTTAAGGAGCTGATGTAAATAGCTTTAAATAAATGTAGCAATAACTTTCACTTAGCTTCAATTATTTCACACTAAGATGCTCATAGGCACTTTTTATCACTACTTTAACTCAGAATTAGCACAATAAACTTAGCAAATAGAAACCCAAAATCAGAGCACAATATAAGTACAACCTCACAGCTTTACATTTGCAAAGAAAAATGTGTACACGTCTTTTAATGTTATAAGGAATTATTAGATAAAAATTGTAGGAAATTTTGTGGGGAAACATTTTCAAACATGTAGGAAAAAGTGGAAAAGTGGGGATTTTATTTTTGTTGAGTGGGGATTTTCCAAAAAAGTATGTACCACCACTGCACCACTGTTAGTCATCGAAAGTAGAAAACCATAGAGTTGGCATTCTTGATACCGCAGAAAATCTAATTTATTAAAATACCATTAAGATGGTGTGTACAATTCATCGGCGCCGGCTTTTGCCTTTTTTATTTTATTTTTACATGAATCGCGTTTAATTCGCCACACGGCTTCTGTGGTTCTATTCTGTAACCAGTTAGCAACAAATTTCGGATCGATATCGCAAGTTTGCGACAAGTATTACGATTTTTCTATTCTATAAAGATTTTCTAACGATTTCTATCGCAAAGCTTGCAATTTTGGCCCCTATTATGAGTTGCATTCGATCTTCGACTGCGGTCGAAAGTGCCAGAGAACGTAAATTTATACCTTTTTTATGCCTCTTTTCACTTTCTTTCTTTTTTGGTTTTTTTTCCAAAAAAAATTCTAAGTCGAAAAGATTTAAAAACTTAGTTATTTCCATAAATATCGAACGTTAGGAAAATGTGCTTAAATAGTTTCGGCTTAGTTTAGCACAAAAGATTGTTTCACAGGCTTTGGTTTTTTTTCGAAAAATCCAATACCAGTACAGTTTTTTACTTGGAAATATCACAAAAATTTGAAAATGTTATATAATATTTTCGATTTATTTTAACGTTATTTGTACAAATCACCGAAAAGAAATTATTTTTTCCCCTAAAAATCTATTTACAAAAAAAAATCTAACGCCAATAAAGATTTATAATTGAAAATCTAACAAAATATTACAAAAATCGAAAAAGTGCTATATAACATTTTCGATTTATTTTCACGGTGTTTGTAGAAATCACCGGAAAAGAGGATTTTTTTATAAAAAAATATTTTCACAAAAACACACACTTATGGGAGTTTTCTATTTGCAATCATTAATAGAATATCACAAAAATCAGAAAATGTTATATAATGTTTTCTAATTAATTGCATGTTACTTGTACAAATCAACGAAAAAATTTAATTTTCTTACTAAAACAAATATTTTCACAAAAAATCTAAATATACACACCAACTCTTCAGTTTATTTTCATTTCATTCGGTATCGATTACCGTGGAATGAGCCATGTGATATTTATTTTTGTTCCAGCAAGAAAATATTATTATTATTAATTGCATATTTTTTTGGTTATAACTTCAAATACATGAACGGAATATGAGGGCCGGCAAATAGTTGTTGTTGTGCCACTAATGCCAACGTTTCCTTATTTCACCATGGTGCTCATGTACACGGTGGGCAGGAAGCGAAGATAGGTTGCATAAAAATGTCGACAAAATCTGAAAGCAGGGTTGTATTTGTTGATATCTTAAGGTCAAGAATCCGCTTAAATTAAAATCCTAGCTGCTCCTGTTTTAAAGATATCCACATTTTATATACTTCTGATAGGATATATTTGCAAAAGAGGAAGGCGTACTTCTCGATAATTAGAGCATATTTATACGAAAAGAAATCTCATACAAATCTGTTCCCCTTTTTTAACTCACTAAAACGGATCAAATCAATGTGAAACATTTTCATTTTTTCCTACCGAAAGAATAATTGATCGAGATTTATTGGGCGCTACCGATATATGTAATACTTCTATATTGGTAGTAAGCTCACATCACAATGTGTAAGCATTCCGAAATCAAAGCTAGACAGTCTAGTACTGTTTTTGTCAATGGATTGTGTACTTGAGTGCCGGTTTTGTAAATGTGTCGTGTACATGTTTATTTATAAACGTATGTGTTCCTTTTCTTTCGTACGTGTTTATTGATATATCTGTACTGTAGTGTTTTCGGACGGTACTAGCTCTTACTGCCAATATAGGAGTATTACATATATGGCGCTACCGGTATACAACTTAGATAAAACACCACAATTACCTTTTTCTGTAGCGTGAACTTTCTCATTACAAACACTTTCAATATCGCAATATATGTATGTATGTATACAATATTGTATGCTATATAATACGGTAGTAATTTTTTATTAAAGGTTTGTTGCTATAAGCAAGTAGCGCAGGCAAGTCGCACTGCGCTTGTGCAAGAAATAAAAATGCTCTAACTTAGGCCAACGGTACTCCTCATAATAAGTAAATAAATTCAAAGCTTGTATGAGATTTATTTTGGTATTTATGTACTCTTCTGTCAGGAAATAATGACTATTGTACATCCAGAACACAAATGCGATCATAAAGAAAATCGCATGAAAGTATGCGCTTTGTGTGTAGGGCTGCCAGACGTCCCGGTTTTCCCGGACATGTCCCGGTTTTAGACTATTTGTCCCGGTGTCCCGGTCCAACCTTAAAATGTCCCGGGTTTCATTTAAGTGTCCCGGTTTTCGATTTGATTGCACAAATTTTGCTTAAAAATGACTACGCTGAGAGAAAAAACGCGTTGTAATATTAAGAAAAATTTTATGAATTTACTGGGGGAAATAACGCATAGTAAACATGAATATTTTTTATTTGATTATCGTTTTGAAATGTTCGTACTTAAAAACAATACTTTCATACCACGCACACGTGGTGTTGAATCAAACTGAACATTTGAATGCACATTTACATGTCTGGCTGTAGCTGAGTGCACGAAGATGCTTGCCACAATTTGCTAATTTCCAGAGCGTCAGGGTTCAAATCCCATTACAGACAGCATGGAATTTAAATAATTTTTTTTTTAACTTAATTATGAAAAAGCATCCGTTAAGTGCAAAGCGCTTCATTTTAATATTGGCGTATTTCAATTGAATATTTCTATACTAAATACTAAAATTTGTATACTTAAATTATTACGAGTTGGGTTGGTGCTTTTTCATATGCGATTTTTTTTTTAAATGTAGCACGTTTTGCATAAGCAATAGTTGATGATTAATATAAGTATGTACCTAAATACGTTAAAATGACATGCACAGAGTTTTACAATTATAGCAAAAGCCAGAAGTTTTGAAACAAGCTCACAGCAACGAAACAAATTACTGATATTTTAATGTTACCTTGTATTTATTTTTTTTTTTTTTCGTGAAACCTAGATTACTTATAAGTACCGTGCCGTACAAAATTATTGGCTCGGAGACACTTTCATCTGATCACAATTTCTAATCAGATCTTTTAGAAAAATGTTTAAAATGTAGCTTTTGAGCCAATTAGTAAAGTGCAAGTCTGAAGTTACCAGAAAATTTCGTTGATTTTTTGCAATTATTTATTTTTTGCTGACAGTGTCTTCCACATACAAAAAAATGTCGAACATAGTTTGTATGGAAGAAACTCTCAGTAAAAACAATACCAAATATATTGCCTCGTTCAAAGCCATGAGCAAAATCGTGAATACATGGTTTTCCGCAAAACAAGCGGATCTTAGTAATTTTGATAAAAATCTTAACGAACTCCGCACAGCTTTGAAAAGTACTGGAATTTCTCAAACTGTCAAAATCCATTTTATCCTTAAACATTTAAAGCAATCTATTTCATTCTTGAATAACGATGGTTTAGGATTATGGTCCGAGCAGGCCGGGAAGTCAGTTCATAGGGAATTCATTAAATTCTGGGATAGATTCAAAATAAATATGATTGATAAACCAACTTTTGTGAGTCGCCTGAAGAAAACTGTAATGACATTTTCATTCCAGCATATATAAAAACTTAACTAAATAATAAAATATTTAAATACTAAAATGTGTGACTATATTATATGGTAAGCCAACAAAAAAAATAAAAGGAAACAAAAAACAAATATAAAAAAATAAAGCAAGAAAAAAATATAAAAAAATAAAACCAAAAAAAGAACAAAGAGGTGCAAAGTAAGTTGCCTCTACGTGGTGCGCCTTGGAAACGATTGAAACCGGCTAAAAACTTACATAAACTTATATTTTCACATAATATATATACACACATTTACTCACACATACATTGTTGAATATTTAATGCACAAGGATGTTTTTCTCTTTCGCAAAAGTCGGTCCTATCATAACTATGTAAAATGTTGATATCTTTAAAACAGGAGCAGCTAGGATTTCAATTCAAAGGGATTCTTAACCTAAAAATATCAACAAATACAACCCTGCTTTCAGTTTTTGTCGACATTTTTATGCAACCTATCTTTGCTTCCTGCCCACCGTGTGTAAACACCAAAACCGCGAAAATTTGACAACTCAACAAAAGCTTAGAGACGACGATGGGGGGATCTTCTGATAAAGGTAGTGAATTTAATAGCAGTATAAAATTATGAGGTCAAGCTAATTTTTCCTTTATTAATAAATTTATTACTACACAAAAAATACCAACACAATTTTAATATAGAGCATGAAAATTTGGAAACATTTAGTGAGTTGTTCGGAATGTAAATGATAATATGGAATATGTTGTTGTGTAAATTATAAAATTACAGCATTCATTGATTTTGTTTAAATGTAGTTATATAATAAACGTTTATCCATGCATATGAAATCCTTTCCGGTGCGCTTGCATTATTTTGAGATTCTTTTGACATTCTGTGATTATTGATCTAACGACAAAAGAACGGTTGACCAAGTGCAGTGTTCTTTTCGTTACGCATCTCTTCGAAAAAACGGTTAATGTCAGCCTCAGTAACGACTTTTTTGCTAACAGCAAACGTTTGTAAATACTCTTTCAATTTATCTTTCATGTGGTTGTACTCGGTTATAGCATCTATTTGTTGTACTCGACCAATGGAGGCCAGTGCACGTATACCTTGCTCATATGTAGTCTCAGTAGCTCCACGTTGTTTGCCACGCTCTTCGTAAGATTTTGCTGAGTCTTCTATATCCAGCAAAAACTCTACCTTTTCCGATTTATAGAGAGTCAAACACTGAGAACATTGACACAATGCTGTACGCCAGTCATTACCCCAAAATGTAGCACCTGAAAATATAAAAGGTGTTAGTTAAATAGGAATTATTCTATAAGCAATAATAAAATTAACTAAACTTTGTTATTTTTTGAGAGCTGCTAAAGACCGTATTAGCCGGTCTTTACATGAGGCGATTTTATAGGCAACTTTTTGTTGAAAGCAACAATCGCCTGGTGCTAACGGTCTTTCACCTAATAGCGTTCAACAAATTTGTTGGACTGCCAATTTTTGATTCTCCTAATAGCCTTCAAAATCGCCTCATGTAAACACCGTATTACTTTGCTATTTCCGCCCAATTTTTGAGCTCAACAGAATTTAACCTTCCTGCACACAGGTGATTTGTGTCCCAGGCCTGGTTCCTTTTCATTAATTCTATAGGGTGCGTCTTTGAAGTTATTGAAAATATCTCTAGTTTAAATAGACAATATTCCACTTAATTTATTAAAAAAAGGATATATATATTTATTTCAAACCACAGTAGTAATTCTTATTCTAGTCCTTTAAAATGATATATTTAAAATGGGACTCATAAGAGATTTGGGCGCCCAAAACTATTATTGTTAAAATTTTAACTCAAAAAATTTTGAAAATTCGTCTTAGGCACACTTAGGCTCCGGGCCCATTGTGATGCCTCATGTGGGGTCAGAAGTTCCCAATCCCTCCTAAAACCAATTTGAGCTTTGCAGGAATTTTAGAAGACCCTTGATTTTATCGTTTATATCCTCAATGGTAAGTTTGGCGCCAGTTCATCGGCCTTCAATGTCGCAGTGCCCTGGAACCCATATCATCTTCGGGCGAAATAACTCATCCATCTCGTTAAGAGATGTGCGGCATTTCATGGCTACCATGGAGGTTGTCCACTGGCTGTCAGTGAAGATGTAGATATCAGCTTGGGATATCATATCACATTTTACCAGTTTTGTGGCTCGGTCGATTGCCATCAATTTCGCCTGAAAGACGCTACTGTGGTCCGGAAGACGAATGCTAAGGGAGATTCCCAGGTGTTCGGAGTATACACCCCACCAACCCTTCTCTCGAGCTTTAAACCATCTATGTATACATGGATGGACTCGCCACACCTTGGAGTGTCTCGTTTCCACTCTTCCCTTGAAGGTAGGAGGGTTATAAATGCTGTAGTGGGAGCAGGGTTCGAAAGGGCGTAGCCCACCAATCCGTGAAGCTCCGAAAACTACTTATTTAGACTATTCATAAGAATATCCGCAACGCTTGCAACTTGTTTGGCATGTAGATCTACCGAAAGAAAGCTCAGTGGGACACCAGTTATGAGTGTGGGCGCAAGCCTTTGGACCCTATCCATTTTTGAAGTCTACCCCTTTCCCAAGGGTGTCCCACCATACCAGTATGCCGTGATAGAGAATTGGCATAACTACCGCTGTGTATAGCCAGTGTATTATTTTGGGTTCCATCCCCCATCTTTTTCCTATTGACCTGCTGCAAGAATATAGTGCTACTGTTGCTTTGCGCACTCTATCTGCAATATTGGGCCACCATTTTAGTTTCCTATCTAGTATGAGACCTAGATATTTGATATCTTCCTCTACTTCAAGGGTTGTTCCCTCTAGAGTTATAGCATCAAGGTCGGGTATCTTGCGCTTCCTAGTGAAGAGCAGTAAGTCCGTATTTTCAGGATTTATTCTCAGTCCTCGCCTGTTGCACCATAGGGATAGTTTGTTTAAGATATCTTTGAATTAGGATCGGACAATGTTGGGGGTTTTTTTTTCAAGATAGCTATTAAAATATCGTCGGTGTATGCAATTGTTTTCCCACCAGTATCTTCAAGTTCTTGAAGGAGGCTATGTTCCACAGAAGCGGTGAGATTACTCCCCCTGGGGCGTTTCCCTTTACTGGGAATCTCTTTATTTGCGATTCATCCAACCCTGCGCTTATCTCCAGTCCGGTTAGCATTCGTTCTATAAACGAGGTTATTGAGTGGCTTACTCCCAAATTTACCAGCGATGAGATAATCTCCCCAGGAGATACGTTGTTGAAAGCTCACTCGATGTCCAATAAGGCAGCGAGGGTGTATTCTTTACAATATAGTGATCTTTCAATTGCTTGCACTAGGGAGTGGAGTGCCGTTTCAACTGATCTTCCCTTATTGTAGGCATGCTGGGCAGTGTTGCCACTTGAAACATTTTTAGGTACCAAAACGCCTACCAAATCAGTTTCCGAATTACCAAAATTTTTCATCATTAAAACGAGATTTCACGAGTTTGCGGGGGTTTTAGCTACACAAATTAGCAGTAAAAATTAGAACTACACATAATATTGTTTACAGTATTGGTTAATTATTCACACCAATCTTTAAGATTAAACAAAATAAATTCGGGCCTTTAAATAACATAATTAAGTTACTGTATAAAAAACTGCTGTAAAATATGTTAATATCTTTGAGATTGATTCAATTCATATCAAAAAATCTTTTTTTGTGTGTGAAAAAAACAAAAGCATTTCAATAAAAAAATTTCCAAATTTGATTCAATTTGCATGCACTCACCCTGTTTACCAATACACTCACACTTTGCAAATTGCCTATCACCAATTTTTCTTTCAAAACGATAGGTAATTTCTTGTTAATTTCAACAGCTAACACTGGTCTACAAATTTCAACTTTTTTTCTGCGAATAAGACGGGACCTGGTGTTTCTGAACGGATTTTTCGTGCTGAACACGAATCCGGGGTCAAAAATGTCCCATCACGTCACGTTTTCGAGAAAAAAGGGGTTGAAACCCCTAAAAACAGCGTTTTTGGCCATTTTCGAAAAATTATAGAGCTGAACCCTGACGTGGTACAAATTTTGCATATATCAGAAATTAAAGGCTAAACCGTGCCCTTTCGAATGAGCCCTATGCCGAATTGATCGCGTGCACCCTTAAAGCAGGGGGTGTATTTGTGTTTAGGGGTGCAGGAAAAATTGATCACAGAAAGAATTTAATCTTAAACGATCATAGAAAATTAATAATGCCAAGGTTTTAACTATATTAAAAGTCGCTGATTACGAATCTGCAGTTAGATTTTAAAAATTTAAGATGACGGGTCGAATATGGTGGATATAAAAATTGGACTCCTAGACACAAATACACCCCCTGATCTAAGGGTGCATGCGATTAATTCGGCATAGGGCTCATTCGAAAGGGCACGATTTAGCCTTTAATTTCTGACATATACAAAGTTTGTAGCACGTCAGGGTTCAGCTCTACAATTTTTCAAAAATGGCCAAAAACGCTGTTTTTAGGGGTTTCAACCCCTTTTTTCTCGAAAACGTGACGTGATGGGAAGTTTTGGACCCCAGATTCGTGTTCAGCACGAAAAATCCGTTCGGAAACACCAGGTCCCGTCTTATTCGCAAAACCCTTGTAGACCAGTGTAATCGGTCATAGCTTTAGGAAGTGAGTTTTTGTTTGCAGAAAATTGTTTGCTTAATAAAATAAATAAAAATATAGAGAAATCTTATACGTGTAAGCAGTGTTTTGAACGTGTAAACTTAAATTAAGCGAACAAATTTTAATGTTCAATTTGGTTGTATTTTCAAAACATTTTTGCCTACCAAAAGCTTCATCAAACCAACCAAGCTACCAACGCGGAATGAAGCTACCAATTTTGGTCCAATTGGACCAAAACGGAAACGCTGATGCTGGGCTGCCGAAAGTTTGCTGCCCACCTTGTCTCTAATATGTCCATCTATTAGTCGCTCTAAAGATTTGAGCAAGAAGGACTAATCGGCCTAAAGTCTTTTGGTCCCGTGTGTGTTGTTTTTCCTTCTTTAGAAATGAAAACTATTCTTATTCCTCCCATTTGTGGGGTATTTAATTAAGTCGTAACACTGCCTGAAAAACGGGTACGAGTATGGGTGCAATCCTTTCTGCTGTATGCTGTAGGTCGGCGGGAATGATTCCGTCTGGTCCCGGAGACTTATACGGTTGGCGACTGTTAATGGCCCGTTTTATGTTCTCCGCAGTAATAAGGTTCGCTGGGAGGTCATCGTTATTGCCTGTTGTCCACAAAAGTTTGACATCGATAAACTCCGATCCCCGAAACACTAGTCTTTTCAAACCGTCTGAAACCCTTTATTTACATACTAGGGATATTGCGAATGTGGAATTTTAGACATCCGCGGATGCGAATTCGGATACGGATGTCTAAAAGCTAACATCCGCGGATGCGAATGCGGATGTGAAGTATTTTTAAGAAATAATTTAGGTAAGTAAACTTAATATAATAGATTGGTGCCAACACATATCGTCACTAGACACGAATATAGGCGCGCTAGAGTTTTGACGGCGAAAAAAGGCGGGGAAACAATTTTACGAAAAAAGAGGCATAAGAAAAACTTCGGCGAAGAAAAACATAGATTTATATCTGACCAAGAACTGTCACTTGAGCATCATTCCCAAAAAACGGTGACAGGTAATAAGGTCAATGGAAATAATGTCAATTGACTTTATTTCCCACCCTGGTGCGAAATAAAGTCAATTGACATTATTACCTTTTCAAAAGCGAAATAAAGTCAACAAAAATTTGGAAATAAAGTCATTGACGCTATTTCCTCATTCAAATGGAAATAGCGTCAACAATGCTTAAAGTATGTCGATTCATAGAAAAAAATGTTGTTCTTACAATAAACATTGCCCCGTAAGTGTTGTTTTTTAATAGAAGAAAAAGGCTTTTACCAAATCCTCAATGTTGTGATATTAATCCACACACAATCATGAACTACCACCAAGTGATTCTATTAAAAAAAAATTTTAATTACGAATATGTAAAAACACGATGCGAAAAACTAAACGCCTGCGCACAGCTGGAATATGAGAAATATTTGAAGAAAGAGTGGAGAAATGATCCATAACTTGCAAAACATTTTTCGTTTCTACAAAAATAAAGCGAACACTATTAAATTGAAGAATCAGTACATGTCCAAAAACCCCGGAGGAGCACTGAAAGAATTCTGTGTTTTAAACTAGCATATTTTGAACGAATTCGGAATGTCTAAGGTGGAAAAGAGCCCAACTTTTCTATAAGGAAACAATTATAAAAAATGAATTTTCTTACACTGTATTTATGCCTCCGCCAGCAGTCAATTAAAAGCAGCTAAGGAGAACGACGACACTACTTATTAGATGGCACATTCAACGAGCCAATGTGCCAAAATGCGGGTATAAACAATTATTGATTATTTAATATCGGAACCGAGATCATATAAGTTAATGGATTGGTTTTCACACACTTTTGAAACACAAATTATATGCTTTTTTACTGCAGACAAGTTGTTGCCTCAAAACACAGCAGAAATCTTCCAATCAGGGCTGCCAACTCTCCTTAGTTATGAGGTGCCATACTGAGGATAAAAAAAGTGCCAAAATGTGCCAAATAGAAAAATAAAAGTGCGAAAAAGGTGTAATTCCTTTTAATCATTCACATTTAGCAATAAAATAAAGCCACATTTTCAAAACAAAAGTGCAATGATAAAATAAGATAAACCAGTCGAAAAGCCTTTATAAATTAGAAAATTTTAATTGAGCAAAAGAAGTGCACGCAAAGGATTTCACAAAACTGTATTGAAATATTATTTTTTTACAAAAGTGCCATTTTGTGCCAAATTGAAAAATTAAGTGCCATTTGAAGTAAAATAGGAACAAATGGCACGGTTTGAGCCAAGTTGGCATCCCTGCTTCCAATAACTTACAAATATAAAAATGTGAAATATCGAGGGCTTGAATCCATTAATACCCTCTATCGGCAATTTGCACAAAAACTAATTTGTGATTTTAGAAACCATCTGGGACTTATTACCTGTCGTTATATAAGGACGCACGCACTGCTTACCACTACACCATGGCGGCCGCAGAGGCGGTTATATACATAGCTTGAGAAATACTATGTTTAAACACACTTTCATAAAAGTTAATAAATCTGACTTTTGACCAAGTTTATTACACAAATACTCTATGTGCGGCGCCCGGATAACACGACCTAAATAAAATTTAGTCTGTTCCAATAGCAGTGCGGTTTACAGGATTTATCCAGAACTAACGCTGGATTTCCACTAGGCATTAAATGGCAAAAATGACAAAGTTGGGCATTACAAAATATTCGAGTCATTACGTTAAAAAAAGTGTCATTAAGTTCATTTTCACATAGCATTTTTTTAATTGGCTTATATCTTTTGTCATTTCAATGCCTAGTGGAAATTCGGCATTACAGGAAGTCGTTCCTATTGACATAAAACCTGTAAGTGGGAACACTTTTAAGAGAGTAACTGAGCAACTGTTCCTAGACGGAAGTTACAGGATTTAGTCCGGAGATTTTTTTCTGTAAGTTCATGAAAGTGTCAAACGATCAGCTGATTTGCATGTGCAAACAAAAACAGAAAGCGGTGTAAGCAAAGAACCTTCCCACCATGCAAAATATGAGAAATAGGCAACAATCGTCAATGGCAACAAATTGGCGACTCACCGATTTATTGCTGTGGTGACAAATCGGCAACATCACTCCGTTCATGTCAATTTTGAATAAAAAAGTTCTCAAAAATTCCGAAACTTATGAATATGCCGTCAATAGTATTGGCCAAAAGCATCTAAATTATGCCCAAGGACAAGACTGAAGAAATAGGAAGCCTCACTGCGAGAAAATTAATTATTTCCGATTGTAAGTTGCGATTTGGTATACAAAAAAATAAATGAAGTATTAAAAAGAATAAAATTATTCCAAATATCGCCTGAAGCGATAAGAAAAGGACTCATTCAGGTAATAAGAAAACGACTCGCCCAGGCGTGTTGCCTTCGGCGGACGTTTTAGAGCGACCGGTAATAGGAAATCGATTCGATGGCAATATTACCGGCAATAAATTTGTTTCCGAGGGCGACACGTTTTCTTATTGCCGGCAACACAAATTGTTTGGTGGGTTATATTTGTAAAAAAAATGGAAGTAAAAAACGAAATATTTGAATATGTATGGATTTTAATAATTACTTAGTGATATTTCAGCCAAATCAGTGTTGTACAAATGACATGTAAACAAACCGACTGACGTTTTTACAGGAAATAGTGCTTCTGCATCTGTTCCCCGTTTACTCTCACTTGAGAGAGTTAAATTGTAGGAAAGCCAACTCGTGGGGGATTCCACGATTTGCGGGGAATTTCAGTTTGCGTGGGGAATCGGGGAAAGGACCGTTTTTTGTGGGGAATTTTAGTTTACGTGGGGAATCGGGGGATGAACTGTTTTTTTTTGAGGAATTAGATGTTAACTAATTTTTTCATAACTTCATAATGAGTTAAAAAAAGTTTCATAAGAAATGCAACTGCAACTAAAAGTACTGATTACGCAACCTTGCAAATTATATAAATTACCGTTGATTTTTTATAAATTTCTTTGACGCATTTCCTTTCATATAACGAATAAACACGATTTATTTTTATGTACACCGCCTTCGGGAAACGTATTCTAAAACGAAAAATTTAAGCCACTTGAAACTTGCACTTTATTATACTAGAAATAAGTGAGCTACAAAACTTAAAAATCATTCAAGAAAACCAAATTAAAAAGCTCGAAATTTTTACGAAAGTTGTTTGATTTTTTTAAATATTGCACAAAGTTTGAAACTTGAATTTATACGAGTTTTGTTAAAGAATGAACTATATTAAAAAAATAACTCAAAATAAATAATTGTGACAACTGGTCAAAATTTGGGTATACTAAATTTTTTTCGGCCACTGTATGTACATATGTAAATATTATACATATGTACATTTTTTATTCTTTATTAGTTAACTAACTTTATCAACGTTTGATTTGGTTTATAATACATAAATGAATTACATTTAAAAATAAAATTAACAGAAAAACAATTAATATATCAAAATACATATACATTTATTTGTAAATAAGGAGATATCTATGAGTGGGGAAATTGACGAAATTTCGGGCGAAATCGGGGAATTTCATTGTCGAAATCGGGGAATTCTCAAAAATGCGTTGGATACCCTGTTCCGAAGTTCAAAGGAAGAGACTACTTATGGCTACAATTTGTCATTTTGTTTGCCAGATATACATTTTATCAGTGCACTTGCACAACATTCGCATTCGCAAAAGCTCCGCATTGATTATTGCGAATACGAATGTTAAAATTAATGCATCATCAGTATCAAGAACTAAAGTGCGGAAATCTAAATACGGCACAATATTACTGAAAATAACACCATCATCCTTCCATGAATTTTCCGCCTCAAAGTTTGCCTTAAAAAATTACGCAAAAAAATGTGCTGACTCATAGGATGAAGAAGAGTTTTTGCCTTGATAAAACACTGACAATTGAATTGCTGACGACGATTGCTTCGAGCGAATGAAGTTCCAAAAAGATTTCGAATTGGACTTAATATTATTTTTGAAACCTAAAACGTATTGATTATATAAAAATTTATTCAAACAATTGAACTCTTCATGTACTTTAAGTATTCATGCTTGTGCTGAGGGGATCCTGATTCCTTAGAGAGCTTAAAAAATTTATGCACCCCTGCTGGAAAAAGAGGAATATTCACTATTTCCGAAATATTACTTTTAAATATTTCAAAACAGTCTTCAAGATTACGTTCCTGAAACAAAAGTTGCCAATCAACATTAATAATTAAATTATTTACTAGGGCAAAATCACATCGACTATAACTGAATGTAACATCATTCCTAGATACAATATACAATATTCGCAACAACCCTGGTACACACCTGTGTACATATACGATACACATGTACATAGTTGTTAGTAAGAGATTTTTCTGTGTGTGTTTCAGTCCGAAGTCATACCGCATTTTTATCGGTCTGAAATTGCTGAGGTAAAATACTACTCCCTTCCCCTCTCGCCCATGAAAAACCTGTTGCCATGGTCAGTGTTGCCACTTGAGAATATGTTCAGGTGCCTACCAAATCAGTTTCCAAACTACGAAAAACTTTTTCTTCATTAAAACGATATTTCTTGAATTTACGGGTTTTTTGGCTACACAAATTAGCAGTAAAAATTAAAATACCAAATAGTATTATTTAAAGCAATGAATTGAGTTTTTGTTTGCAGAAAATTATGTGTTAAATAAAATATGGAAAAAACAACGAAAACTTATACTTGTGGCAACTCATACGTGTGAGCAAATTGAAAGCAATTTTTTAACATAGAAACGCAAAGTACCTAACCCAGCCAGCAGAGAAACGTAAACTTTACCGATAGGTCTCGTACAATTTTCCGTATCCGGAAACGAAAAGGAAACGAATAAAATTTTCGTTCATTCATGTATCCAAAAACGTTCAAGAAACAATGCGGTTTTCGTATCCAGAAACGAACAACAAACGACTACATTAAAAAATTATGATGTTATTTGAAAGCAACAATTGTATTTTAATTGTTCGAAAAATTCAATCAGAAAAATTTAAGTAAGACAGCCAAAAACGTATCCGTTTCAAAACAATTTAGTCAATCAGTGGTCAAAGTTTCCCTTTATGGATCTATTTTCGAATTTTTTGCTGGCTGTGAAGCGAACAAATTTTAGTGCTCAATTTGGTTGCATTTTCAAAACATTTTTGCCTACCGAAAGCTTCATCAAACCAACCCAACTACCAAAGGAAAATGAACCTACCAATTTTGGCCCAATTGCTAGTTTCTGCAAGTTTTGCGTTTCTTTACCATTTCTTTATTTCGCTCTTTGTGAGCGTAATTCTCTCAATTTTCCCATTCTTCTTCTTCCTGATAATTATCTGCTAGAAAAGAAAAGAAACAAAGCTAAGGTTTTAGCATGAAAATATTTTAAGAGGGTTGGTTTCCACGCATTTAAAAAGTTAAATTGAAATTATTTAATAAGTTAAATGAATTATTACAACCTGGGTATAAATCGAAATGGTTTTGAAAATGCTTCATTTTTGAACTACATGAATGAATGTTGCCACCCGTTTGTGTACTGCGTATACATGCATATGTACATACAAAAATGCTCGTTGAAGTTAATACAAAAATTTTTATTACAAAACGAAAACGTGGCAACCCTCATCGGAAATATTTTTGGATATCGATATAAATTATTTGTTAAATTTTTTAGTATCGAAAATAAGTGGCACCCTTATACTATGTCTTTACCGGAGCTTAACCACGTAGTTATGGCCGTTGAGTTGGTTAACCCGATAACCCACTTTATTTAGAGGCGTTCCTCCTTATAAGAATGACAGCACTTAACCATTTCACTGAAAATTGTGTTCGGACTTAAACTCCGATCAGAGTAGATTTATTCCGGGTTTTGAATAAAATTGAAATCTACTCCTCTACTCCGCTTGACTTCGAATCTACTCAATTTTTTCACTTCTGTTCTGCCCCTGTTAGGCCAGTTTTTTGAACCAAGGGTTTCAGTAAGAAATTGAAAGTTAATGCATCAACGCACCTGTTCGATTCTGTCGGAACGAATCTTTGATGCTACAGACTTCACTACTTTGAAAACGCAAGTACGTCCACATCTATGCGATTCATCGCAGTAAAAACTGTCAATTTATAGACAAACAAAAATATTTTTCAACAAAAATAAAAATCTTAACTTTTCTATGTCAAACATGTTATGTTTTCTTACGTTCGTTTCTGTTTTAATCTTGTAAAATCCTTTTCGTTCGCAAAGCGCGACAGTCTGCGATTTCAGCACGACGAAAAGAAGAAGTGTGAACGATCAAATAAATCGCACAATTGTGTGGCTGTTAATTTAGAACTATGGTTGGCATTGTTGTAATTTTCGTCGGTACAGATTCGCACCGACATAATCGCACAAGTGTGTGGATGCCTTTACGCAAAATCTCACTGATAAAAACAATCTCACTCATAAAAATTAGTCAGTCAATATGTACAGCAATTTCGATTTTTTTATATAAGGATGTAGAACTTGGCGGATGCATAACTGTACTTAAGTTGTTAAAAATATAAGTAGAAAGAAATTTACATAAAGTAGAAAAGGCCCAAGCCCTAATTCTCTTTACAGAAAGGGGCTCTTAGATACATTCCACTTTATAGAAAATACTAAAACCTACCTAAATATGTAATACTATGTTCACGTTGAAAAATTAACGTGAGTTTACCGTTTTGAGTTTATGAACAACTGTCAAGTGTTCTAATTGGGGTGTTTAATAAACTCATAGTTCAATTTGACATTTGTTTACTTTTTCTATTCACATTTACCGCCCAATTCTGTGTTTTCTTGATAAATTTTTTGTAAAGAAATTTTGTCAAGATTTTTATCAAAAAAGCTTCCTTCGCATTCTGTGTCAATATTTATAAAACAAAAAGCTCTACGATTTCCACATTAGTGGAACTGACTTCCATATGAGTGGAGCTGATTTCACTGTCACATATGAAAAATATGAATTTAAAAGCAAAAAAGCTTTTGACTGCCGTAGCCGAGTAGGTAGAGATCATGATTCAATTATTAAAGGTTTTGTAAGTAGCTATTTTCTAAAATTTGACACTCCCACCCACAGGGATGGTTTTTGGAAGCAGGAGAAAAAGGGGAAGAATTCAATCACACTTCCTAAAAAGTAGCGAAATTCTACAAAAAGGCGTCGATAATGGTGCATCGTGGTGTTTTAATACAAAAACGAATTTGATTTATTTAGTTAATTTAAACCAGCTTATTTACATCAAATACAACCCCTGATTATTATTAAAAATAAATTTTGCTATGAATATACCAAAGTTGCGTACGTCAGACGGCGCAAAACTCAAGAATGGAAGGTCCCCCCTTAGAGCTATTTTTTTATTCTTTGTCTGCCTTGTAAATTCTTTGCGGTACCATTTACATTAGATAGATATGAAGAAGCTATTTGTTTGTGGAAAAGTTATGGTGTTTTGATTGAAAAACGCCAAATAAAAACATTTGGAGCTTACGATTCTTTCGCGATTATGGCTCGATTGCTTCGAATATGGGTGTTTCCATACAGCCGTACGCGACATACGCTTATAGAGTAACGTAGATCTATCAAAAATAGGAGTTACAGAAAAAAGAAGATTACGGTTATGTTTCAACGAAAGGGTACTATGTTTGAGAAAAATATAAGCAGCCTCGAAACTTTGGTGGGGAAAATATCCGTTCAAAACCAGGTGATAACGTACGCGACAAAAAAGAAGTGGTTTTAAGGCACATATACATATATGCGAAAGTCTGCGAATCATGAGAGTTTTTCTTTTCTTTAAAAATTCCTACACTAAGCTAAATAATGTACATTTACAATTCTTTCATTGTTTGATAGAAATTATCTCTGGTTAGTTTTTATTAAAAAAAAAATATATAATAACGTACGCGACAGATTTTTCCCCCATACAATATTTTTACTAGTAACACATACTAAATTAAATTTTTTCAGTCTTCTCTCCACCGTTTCTCGTTTTCAAAACCGCATTGATTTTGATGTATTTGATTGAAATTTTCGTACTTACAATAACGTATGCGACAAACTTTAAAGGGTAATAGAATTTTTTTTACTTCGGTTGGAAAGAAAATTTTACTGTATATCTTTAACTAGAAGAATTCTCGCTTAAGAATTGTAATCTGCATTACCTGCGACTGCCAATATACAAATGACATAGACAAACAATGTTTTTGCATAACGTACGCGACATTAGAATACTATCAGAAGCAAATCAAAAAATTACCGTTAACCGAGCACTAACTTCTCCTTTTTCTCATTTTTATAGTTAGTTGTTATTGCAAATTTGATTTTAAGATGTAATTGTAATGTTTCAAATCTCTTAATTTAGTTAATAGGGAAGAGAAAATAGTTCATTTCATTAGAGAAAACTGAGTCGAAGAGACATTCAGTCTTACTCTTCCATTTTTTAGTTTTAAAATTCCAATAAGCTGAAATACTTCTATAATATAAAAATTCGAGTATTTTTCTCTTATTAATTAGTCTTAAAACCCCTTTTCAGTTGTTTTTATTTTTTCAGTCCTGGTTGACATTTTCATGGAAACACCCATATGCTAATTCGAGTTCTTTGATATTGCACTTTTAGTGTTCTGGGGAGATTATGCCGCCGTCAGAATATTAAACATTGGCTTATACAGTTGCGATTGGCGCTTGGTGCCGGACGACAGGAAGAATAAAAAGGACACGCAGCTACTGAACGATCTACATCGTCAAATGAGAAGTGCCGTAAGTGTGCAATTATATCGCGCCATTGACTAAACCGAGCTGTCGGGTTTTACGATTGGCCCCATGGACGCGGTTTGCTAATATTATATTGCGTCAAAGTCTCATTCGGAGACACCAGCAGCCGGATTCCAGCATTCGCTATCGCTAATTTTGATCGCTAAAGGTCTCCAAAAGAATAGCAGGCGCGCTTAACAACATGTAACGTTTAGTTACATGCCCCTCATACTGCCAGATTTGCCTGATTACACTTTGCTTCTGTTACTTTTCAATATTGCGCACTTTTAGGCCCCGCGGCTGTTAATTTAGAGAATTTTAGCGATGGAAATGTAGCATAGCGATTGTCAGAATTCCACTGCAGGATTGTGTTGTGTAGGTCAATACCTAAATATCTTCGTTGGCTCATTTACCAGAACCATTGCGCGCTTTACTTTACAGCGCCTTGGCAGAATCAATAGGTCTCCACGAATATCGGCAAAGACATTTCGGCAATTAAGGGAATTTCGTCTCTTTAGCCTGCATTGAATTTCTGTAATCCACCCATTTCGTCTGGTTGTCGCAAGCGAATGAAGAACAAACATTTCTTCAAAATTTAAAAAGTAAAAGTTTCACTACTAAAAATTTAAAAATGTTCTTAAAACCTGCAAAGAAATTTGGAAAAGAAATATCAGTTTTTGTTTTTGGGAGTAGGGTGGGAGTGTCATTGATAAAATTAGAGCGAGAGAAAGTTTTTCTTACAAAACCTTTCATTATTGAATCATGGTAAAGATGTCGACTATAATTCCGTGTGTCGCAGGTTCAAACGTCGGCACATGGAGCATTTAATTGTTAAAAAAAATTTATTAATAAACAAAATTTATACATTTCTCATGAAATTTCAATTTGTCAATAGCAGTTTCAATCTTGATAATTTATCCATAAAAGAGCTAGAATACCAATTCTTGATAAATAATAAAAAATTGACAAATTATAAAGATTTCCCGTACTCCAGGGTTTAGACAGAAATAGTCCGAAGTAGCCGTGGTGTAGAATACCAACCATTTAGCAAAAAAAAAAGAATATTTATATATTTTTTTGGTTATTAGGTATTTTTGGCTTAAAAATAAAAAAAAGGAAAAAATTATGCACACCACGTGAAGGATCCCATAATTACCTTTATTTTGATGCCATTATTATTTTAATATGTTATGTTGTTCAGAAGATATTAATATTTAAAAAATCAAAAAAATTAACTTTAACCATTTATTTTTTACTTCCGCCATATAATTTTGGTAGGATTGAAATCAGCACACATTTTTGGTTTTTGCTTAGCTAGATTGTTGATATTCTAGACCAGGGGTGGGCAAGGCCGAGGCCGAAAAGAGCCACAGGTAAATTCTAAATGCTACAAAGAGCCACAAAAAAACAAAAATTGTATTTTTAAATTAAGATATTATTAGAAATGAAAAACATTTGGGGTATGCACAACGGTGTCGTAAGTGTTGTATTGTTGTATGTCGTAAACTTTAGACGGCTAAAAAATATGTTAAGAAATATATTAAGGGGGTTCGCAAAGTACCATCAAAGTCATATTATGAATATTTGCGGTGTCAAAAAATAGTTGGTTGTCGTTTCAAGTTATCTAAACATTTATTTTAGCTTTTAAAGTTTACGACATACAACAATATGAGACTTACGACCATGGGCGTAGCCAGATAGGGGCCTATATATTCAAAAAAAAGTAGCAGGAAATGGAAATGCTAGCTCGATAATTTCGGCCCCCGTAACTTTCAAATTTTTTCCTATGTATATACATACTATATAACAATAATTTGTTACATATATCAATCCTAACAAAATAATAAGTAAATTGATTTAAAAAGTGGATATGTGGATCATCCATTTCTGTATCAAGTTTGTCTCGCTAGCTTCAAAGCACTTGCATTTAACTTATTAGCGCTGCCCCCGACACGTATAACAATCGTGCTTGTCGATTTCAATGCCAAGGTGGGCAACGAAGGGATTTTTGGCGCCACGGTCGGAAAATTCAGCCTCCATGACGAAATGTCCGATAAAGGGCTGAGGCTAATCGACTTCACCGGGGCTCGAAATTTGGTAGTATGTAGTACTGGGTTCTAGTATAAAAAGATCCATCAAGCTACATGGGTGTCTCCAGATCGAAAAACGGCAAACCAAATCGAGCATGTTGTGATAGACGGAAGGCGCCCTTCCAGTGTTTCAGATGAACATACCAGGGTTGTTGCGAATATTCGCTTTCGCATTCGCAACCGCGGAGCTTCCGCATTAACTTTAACATTCCCATTCGCTTTCGCATTCGCAATAATCAATGCGGAGCTTTTGCGAATGCGAATGTTGTGCAAGTGCACCGATAAAACGTACATATACAGTGATGGGCAAAACTGTAACATGGTGTAACACTTTTTACTTCAGTCATCGCTATCTTTCCAAGTTCAAACGACTTTCATACTTTTGTTATATGTTATTATTGGCACACCTGTACTTCCTCTCTCATAATGATTTGAAGTCAATCGAATAACAATAATAAAACCAGCATACAAAAATGTAAATTAAGGCAGATGTTACAGTTTTGCACTCATATATTTTTAAGAACTTTTTAACAATTTTAACGAGAAAAAAGAACTACTAACACAATGTTCAGTACCGTTTTGCTTGTTTTAGTTTCTCGGTGCGATTTGGCATACCTTATTTTTTTCTCTGTAAAACTTCTGGAGGTATATCCTCCATATATCCTTAGTTTGCTTTCACAGCTCATGTACTCGATTATACTGACTTGGGTACTTAATAAGCTGTGCTTCTAGTTGATTTCCCAAATTCTCGATGAGATTTATGTGCGCGGATTGTGGAGGTCATTTCAAATTAGCAAATTTTTTATTTTGTATCCAGTCTTTGCGAACATATGCAGTATGTTTTGGGTGAATTTTTAGCAGAAACTCTCATTTTTTGACTACATCTTGCAAATTTTGTTGAAATATGAACAGATACTGTTCCTTACGCATAATGCGTACTAACGGACCGACAAAATTGTTTAAATACAACCCCAAACTATTATTGACCGACCACTGTGATTCACAGTTTGCCTCACATGTTGCGCATGGGCTTAATTTGGGTCTTTGATCCAATACCATGCCCGGCCATCTGATTGAAAGCAATTAATTGAATCTTGTCAGACCAAATAACCTTCAATTTAAACTTAAAAATATGTTTTTTATTGCATTCTGAAAGGCCTAACATATCCCAATAGGCAACGGTCCGGTTTTCGGGCGACACAGCAAAATGCTACCACTCTCGCACATATATTTTGGTCAAATTAGCTTTTTTCTTCTTTTATGATGCCTTTGCGCCAATTTGGCAATCCGTCGCCTCGCTGTCTACTGATTTGCATTAAAGTTTAATGCCTTAAGCGCTTCTGTAATAGTGTCTGCATCGCTACTTGCTGCTAAGTTCACAAGATATTGGACCGTAATATTTGTTGATAGACTTCCTTTGCCCTTGGGAACACTTTAGGGTATATTTGTTATCAATCTAAATATTTTCAAGTAGCAAACTCCACAATTTTTTGCCACTTTCCTGCGGTCCCGCCTTTCCACAGTAAATCTATTATTTACATTTATGGTTCCTGATTAACTATATTATTTACTGGTGATTACGTCTTCAATAAATTACAATACAGAAAAAAGTCATCTGACTTCCAACTAAGTAAAAAATAACTGCAAAATGCAAAACTGAGAGTGAGTGCAAAACTGTAACATTTGCCTTAATTTACATTTTTGTCTGCTGGGTTTTTTATTGTTGTTGTATTGACTTCAAATCGTTATGCGTTATGAGAGAGGGAGCAGGGATGTACCAACAAGAATATACAACAAAAGGATGAAAGTCGTTAGAACTTGGAAACATAGCGGTGGGTGCATTAAAAAGTGTTACACCATGTTACAGTTTTGCTCGTCACTGTATATAGCAAACAAAATGACAAATTGTCCGTAGCCAATATTTTTGCCTGTGGTCGTGGGAGTATTTGTGTAACAAAACTGGTCAAATGTCATATTTATCAACTTTGATAAAAAAAATCTTTAAACATATTGGCTCGTAGTTATAGTCAAAATAAAGTCGACTCTAAAGTTAGAAGCAGGTTTCTTTGACAGATATCCCATTGAAAGTTATGTCAAAAAGCTGCTTTTAACTTTAGAGTCGACTTTATTTTGACTATAACTACGGGCCATTATTTCTTAAGCTATATAACCGAGCTATCAATGGCCAGTCATACAAGTTCCAACTTCTACTTGACCTTTGACGTACGTCAAAGAGAACATAGTCAATATTTTTTGTTTTGTCTTCTTTAAATACCTGCATTGGTTTCTTTCTTTACGATTTTTTTGGACCAATCTTAAAAAAACTACTAGACCCAAAAGAAGAAAGTGTGCACTGTAATTCTTGACCAAATTTTCGTGATTTGCTTTTGATGTTACATATATTCTTTTCAATAATTTCAAATGGCGATCTTTGGGGAATTTATTTTCAGTACAAATTTAAAGAACAGTAATTTTGTTTACTTGTCGTGCACTATTTTTTTGGAAGGAGTATACATTGGATCCTTGGCTAAAAACTTCTGTGGTAAAACTGCTCCTTCTGTGCTATTTAAAGTCAAAGAGTAAGCTCCTTCAATAGGGATTTCCAGCAGAAATGGCCAACGTCTGGCTATAAAGAGAATCGATGCACAAATAATTAAAAAACTATAGGACTGACCTTTAATAAGATAAGAATTACGTAACTACCTGAGATTCAAATAAAAACGGGGTGTTTTTTTTAAATAACAATGGCCCCTATTATGAGTTGCATTCGATTTTCGATCTTCGCTGGCTATCGAAGATCGAAAGTGAAATTCGTATTATGAGCTAGGCAAGCGTGTCGAAATTTTCGTTGAGTATCGAATTTTCTGTCGAACAGAATTTTGCTTTCGTTGGTATAGCGAAATGTTAAAAAATTTTAAAAATGTATGATTTTGCATTTGTTTTCTTACTTTTTGGCGGCTAGACACTAATTTTAAACAATTTGTATTAATTTCAAGCAGTTCTAACGTCGTGAATAGTAAACACAAGCTCGAAAGTCTGGTTTTACATATGAAAGAAAATCCCTATACTCCGTCGGCACGATCTCTGAAAACAAAATCATGGAGCTGATTATAGTTTTAATATATTTTAAATATATTTGGATCACAAAATTTCTTAAATATATTGTATGTCAAAATATATTCGAAAGACTGCACTTAAACTCTCACGTCTTCTGCTCCTGGCCAGTTTTTTAAGCCCTAATCCTCTGACGAATCGTTCAACCAGAACTCCGTTGTGCTAATTAAAATTTTTTTTTACCACGCTTTTATGAACTCGCTTTCTTTTTTATTTCA
>NW_016158841.1:53511-68673 GCF_001687245.7 Rhagoletis zephyria | reverse complement strand
TAGTAGACGTCGCAAGGCTTCACGCTTACTTTACCTTGCCCCGTCCATCGCATTTCTTGGATGGCGGTGATGTCAGCCTTTGTCTTCCCGAGGACATCAACCAGCCGGGCAGAGGCACCTTCCCCATTAAGGGTCCGGATATTCCAGGTGCATACCCTTAAATCATAGTCCTTTATACGTTTGCCGTGGTCGTCGTCAGAAAAAGGGGGTCTCATCCGAGGCTTGTTGGAATTTTTCATTGGGCGGGGTTTTAACGTGGCGGGACCCAAACCCAGCGCACGCGAAGTTTTACGCCTTCTCACTTTAGCTCGCTCCCAAACGCCATAATACCAAATGAAAATTCGTTTGATCAGCACTTTCGACCACAGTCGAAGATCAAATGCAACTCATAATAGGGGCCAATATTCTGATCCGATTCCGCTGACAGCCACGACTTTGAAAACAGAATTTTGTTCAAAATTTACATTCCTGGAAAATAATAATGTTTAATTTCTTTCCATATCCACCTATTTAGCTCGTATAAGCACAAATTGTTCAAACCAGTCGCAGAAGAAAGTATTCAAAATTAGTTACAAAAACTAAACTCGAAAAACGCTGATGAAGTTACAGATTCCCCAAATTCTGAAACAGCCAAAGGAATGAGAATGAACAATCCTTTTTAAAAAGCTTTAGAAAAACCTTACACATCTAATTTGGCTTGTAAGCACTGTTTAAATAACGATCTCGTCATTATGCTAGATTCTAATTGTTGTTTAAAAATACTTAACATCCGCATTCGCATCCGCATCCGCGGAATGTTAGCTGTTCGATATTCGCATCCGCGGATGTCTAAAATTCCACATTCGAAACATCCCTAGTACATACGTACACTCCGAGGGCCAAACATGGCTCGTACCACTATATTGATGCAGCCAATATACGCACCTGCCTCGGCAAGGAAAGCTCAACGTCGAAAAGCTGCAATCAAAACAGACGGCCAATTGATTCGCCACTCGACTCTCATACCTGCTGTGAGAGAGCACTCTTCAACAAAGCGACATACGCGAGCAGTGGAACCACATTTGCCGCTCATTACAGGTACCATAAGGAGTTTCAAGAAGCTGCAGATAAAAAAGGTGCCGCCTACAGGACCACGCCGCGATCGGACGCAACGCGAGCCATGTGGAACCGTTATAGGGAACTGAAGAGATAAGCTTGACGTATTTGCCGCAATAAGAAGAGAGAGGTCGAAATACGTGAGTGCGAAGAGCTTGAAATGCTGGCCGACAGAAAAAACACCCGAAATTTTTGGAACAACCATGGCGACCTAATGATCGATGTCTAGAACGTACCTTTGGAATGGCAGCAGCACTGAAAGAGGTGGAGAAGACGAACTCGAGTCCCCAGTCGATGACGATGGAGTCGATATCCCAGCGCCTGACTATGACGAGGTACGAATACCGATTATGCTAATGTAAAGTAAAAAAAGCTGCTGGAGCTGATGGCCTGTCAGCCGAGCTATTCAATTACGATGGCAAGGAGCTAATAAGGTGCATGCCCGACAAATGGATCTCAAGTGCGCTCTCCCCAATCCACAAGAAAAGCGGGCCCGCCATGCGTGCCAACTATTTTATCGAGCGTGTTGTGTGAAAGACTAAAGCCCACCGTCAATGAACTGATTGAGCCTTATCAGTGTGGCTTTAGGCCTGGCAAATCCCCCATAGACCAGGTATTCACAATACGCCGCGAGAATAGGATCGACACTTGCCTTCTATTTGTCGATTTCAAAGCCGCTTTCGACAGCACGAAAAGAATTTGTTTTTATTTCGTCATGTCTCAATTCCGTATCCCCGCGCAACTAAAACTGCTGTATAAAATGACGTTGAGCAATACCAGCTTCGTCAGAATTGAGGAGGACCTCGCCGAGGCGTTTGATACCAGTTCCTTTCATGTGATTTGTTAATCTGATTTTTGGAGAAGATAATAAGAATCGCAGAACTGAACCGCTCAGGCACAAAACTTTACAAGAGCGTACAATTGCTGGCGTATGCCGACGACATCGACATTATTGTTTCAAATAAGGGCTACGTCTGTTCTGCCTTCCCGAAATCAGATAGAGAAACAAAGCGTCTGGGTCTGGTGGTGAACGAGAGCAAAACGAAGTATCTCCTGTGATCACACAAACAGTCAGCGTATTCGCGCCTTGGCACCCACGTCCCTGTTGACAGTTATAATTTCGAGAAAGTGTAGAATATCCTTTACTTGGGAACCAGCATTAACACCGATAATACTGTCAGCAGCGAAATTCAATGCAGAATCACTCTTGCCAATAAGTGCTACTTCGGACTGAGTAGGCAACTGAGAAGTAAAATCCTCTAGCCGTACAAAAATCGTACTCTATAAGTCACTCATCATGCGGACGGTCACGGTCACGGTTTATGGTGCGGACGCATGGACAATGAAAACATCTTGGAAAGAAAAACTATGCGAAAGATTTATGGGCCTTTACACATTTTGCGACAAAAAGTACCGCAGACGATGGAACGTGAGCCGTATGAGCTTTACAATGACATGGACATAGTGCGCGGATCAAAATACAACGGCTACTCTGGCTTGGTCATGTCGTACGAATGGACAGAAATGACCCAGCTCTAAAAGTACTCAACGCGGGTCGCGATGGTGGAAAAGGAAGACCCACTGCGATGGAAGGACCAAGTGGAGAAGGACTTGGCTTCACTTGGCATTTCTAAATAGGCGTCAATTTGCACAGAAGAGAAACGACTTGCGTACTGTTTTGGACTTGGTTTTAGCGCCAAATAAGAAGAAGAAAAACTGTTGTGCATCCCAGATGCATTTGCTCAAGCGAGACATGGTCTATACCCATCAGCAATGTATGTCTTATCTGGCAAAAGATTCAGTTGGTTATTTTTATGTAACTTGCGGACTTTAGCTTTCGCAAATTGGACAGATATGAACATTGTACTTTCGCTTAAGACAATACCATTTGTGTAAATCCTTTTTGGGTACTCGCACTGTTTTAAAGTTTGACGTTTCTCAAGTCCGGCTTCTATTTTTTTTTATCTTTACTTTTGCTTTCATTATGACTTATTCTGTTAACAGATGATTTGTTTATTTTAAACTGATCACACATCACTTTAACGGAAACACCACTTTTTAGTTTTTCCAGAATACCGGTAGGCAAGTCAAAGAAAGGCGAAAAATTCAAATTTTGTGTGTGGCATGCACAAACAAAGTATGTTGTAGGTATTGAGGTTAAATTGCTTTGAAGTTGCATTTATAAAGGTGACAATGTTTTGCTTTAGAGACTTGCTTTAATCAAGAAATTGCAGGTATTGAGGGTTGCGGTTACCGTGTACGCACTGTAAATATTTTTCATCGGATAAACAGAAATTAAGTTACGAACAATTATAAGGCTCAACCTGTGAAAAGCGCGTTTTGAAAAAAAAAGGTTTTGCATTTTTTTTGCCCATAAAAAATGTCCAACAGCAAAATTCCGGCGAAATGTCATCTGTTCTCTCACAAGAGAAAAATATCAAAAATAGTACGCCAACAGAAAATTTCCAGAAACTTGCAAGTTAGACGAACAGCTTTTAGAAATTTTGTTTACATTCAAAAGTATAAAATTGACAACGTAAGAAAACAAATCAGAAACAGGAAAAGACTATCCTGACACAGTTCACTGACTAAACGAATAATTACTTACTTCTTATAATTTTAATGAGTCGCATTTTATTATTTTAACTTCCGAACCATCAAATTCAATTTATGGGTTTTCGTAAATTCCAGCCAGGTATTTTTGATCAGCTGTTTTCTTGTTGGCAAATTGCTGTTGGCAAAAATTTTTCCAGCAAAAACTAACAGCTTCCCCTAAAAATTAAATGTCACTTTGCTCTCTCAAGTTCTCCTACATTGCAAGCTGTTAGTTTTTGATAACTTTCAAAATTTAACAGGCACGCGTATGCAGCTAAATGTGAACGGTGTTTTGACTTTACGAGTTTCGTTGTAGAAACAGTTATACGTTTTACCCAAAATTGAAAATATACGGCACGCAGTTGTTTTCAACAGCGGATATTTTAAATCTGGTACTTGTTGCCGGAATTCAAGCAATGTCAAAGTTTTATGTTACATTTCCAGTGCCTTATCTTCTTTTAGTTCCAAAAACTCCAACTTTTCTTCGCTTTTCTTAAAAAGGAGTATTTCGGATATTTTAAATTCACCCTCAATTATTCTAAGATAAAACAAGGTCGTGTTAGTTACACCATTTATAACTCAAGAACGGCTGGACCGATTTTTATAATATTGTTTTTTTTTTTTTAGTTTGACTACCTTCCGAATAGCAGAATAACTATTAAAATCGCCGGGTGACGCTGGAGTCGAGTTATTAACAAAACCCGTATTTATGGTCCGACTCGCCTCATATTTGAGATATGTATTGAAAATAGGAAAAATAATTCCATTGCAAAAAAAAGAGCCGCCAGGTGGCGTTGGAGTCGAGTTATTACTAAAAATCGTGTTTATGGTCCGATTATCCTCAGACTCAAAATATGTATTGATAACAGGAAAAAGAATTCTTTTGAAAAAAATTTGCCGCCAGGTGGCGCTGAAATTGAGTTACATATGTATATGTACCTAAAAATCGAAATATATAAATTCACATATCGATGGTCCTCTGCAATAACGACACAACTCAAAATTCAAAAAGTTAAATCCCTTATTACTGTTAAGAGACTCATGTCTCTAATCCTTGGCTAACCCATGTCTAATCCTAACTAAAGTAAGTAGTAAATATTATACATGAATAAGACAACAATTAAAGACATGAGCCACTTAACAACAGTACGAGTTTTTATTTTTTGAATTTTGAATTGTGTCGTTATTGTAGAGGACCATCGATATATTAATGACAGGAAAAGATACATATGTATGTATACTTTTGCAAAAAAACTGAAATTCAGTCGGAAACCGCCGTTTACAAACAGCTGTTCCTTACATGGTACGAAAATAAACTATATTGTACGTTACTATTTCGTTTCGTTTATTACTTCAACAGTTCGGTACAATAGAAAACAAAACGGCTGAGTTCACTTTGGCGATAGTAAACTACGGTAGTTTAGTAGTTACAGACGAAACAACAAACGAAATGAATCGTGCAGAGAAAATTATATGTATGTATGTACACATATGCAATAACTAAACACAAAACGAATGGCTGCAATGAATAAAAAAATAAAAATGTTTTTTAATTGAATTGGATATGAAAATTTACAGAAAAAAATATTTTTCACGTAATTGAAACGTTTGCATACATATACATGGTACAATTGTCACAAACGAAAAGCAAACGTTTCTCGTTGGGGAAAATGACTGTGAATCTTACAATTTGTTTCTGACTATGTACAAAACTGTACAAAACCACAAATGATATGATGATCGATGAGTAAATGGGAATTTGTTTTGTACAGTTTATTTTCGTACTCTGGTTCCCTATCTATATATGTATATAAAAATGGCGTGACAAATGTATAGTAATTCATCAATTGAGAACGGATGGGCGATTTGGCTAAACTTTTTTTAGTTGTTCGTAATTGCCAGGAGACGATTTTTACGAAAGAAAATTTTGGGAAATCGGAAAAATCGAAAATTGATTTTTTTGTGCAATTCCTTCGGAATGGCTTTCGAATGGAAAAATAGAATATTCTAAGTGAAAAGCTCGGAAAAATCCGGAATAACGCCAAAAATTTGATTTTTTTTCGCCGAAATTTTGCATTTTATCGCATGATTTTGATGATGTGAAGCTTGGAAAATTTAGGATAGTTGTGAAATTAATTCACTTGGGACCAATTTTGTCCTATGATTCATAACCGATTCGAATGGTTGCTGCTTTTTTGGAAAGGTGTTTTGAAGGAGGAGTGCACAAAGTTTTAATTATTTCCGATAGGTGGTGCAGGGGTCGAGCAACGCTAAAAAAAATGCATTTGGTACGTAGGTAGCCTTTTGCCTAGCATAGGATCAATTTTTTCCGTTAAGTGGACAAGGTACCGATCTATTCGAAAAAGTCTTATTTATGGTCCGATTTGCTTGAAATTCGTCACGTAGGTAGCTTTTTGCCAGGATTAACATATAGGATATTTTTTCTGATAGGTGGACCAGATACCGATCTATTGGAAAAAAATCTTATTTATGGTGCGACTTGCTTGAAACCGTATTATTGACATGCGTAGAATAGAATTGAGTCATTGTGTTACAGTTCGAAAGGTTTTTTAAGGCGCCGCAAACATGCGGGTATTAGCTATTTAACAATACTTATTACACAGGCCAACAAAAATGGAAACAAATTTGATGCAGTAAATGTAACGAATCCGCAAGCATAAAGTTTCCATCAACTCCATATTTTAAGAAAAACGAGGTCAAAGTCTCAAAAAATCGCGTTTTTGCAATATTTGAGAAGCTCTAGCAAAGAAACAAAAGGTGGTAGAACCTTCCACTTAGGCTTAGATTAAAGCTAAAAATCTCGACTACCATCTCTGCAAATTCCTGTACCTTTGCTTGATGATCACTTATAGTCATTTGATGAACAGGAGAAACTGATTTTGGGAAGTTTGAGTACCTACCGCAATGAAGCGAAAGGTGGTATAACCTTCCACTTAGGTTTAAATTAAGGTTTGGCCTTTTGACTTCAATCCCTGAAAATACCATTCCTGCACCTTGACCCTAAGGTTGATTTTTAGAATTTTTTTTTTCAATTGCATAATTTTCCTGTATTTTTCTTTATTGTTGGACGATAAAACGTAAATGAGTATAGGTGATCATCAGGGCAAGGTGCAGGAATAGTATTTGTATCAGGGATAGTAGTCTGTAGTTATAGCTTTAATTTAAGCCTCAGTGGAAGGTCCAATCACTATTAGTTTCCTTGCAAGAGGTTCTAAAATATTGCAAAAAACGCAATTTTTTGACACTTTCACCACGTTTTTCGCAAAATCTGGAGCTGATGAAAACTTTATTCTTACGGATTCGTAATCAGCACAAAAATGTCTATCAAAAACATCTTACACATTTGCCGCAACAAAATCGGTGTTGCCCTGTGTTACCTACACTATTAAAGAAAAGCTCCTTCTTTTTATAAGAGGTGATCTCGCGAACTGCAGAACTGAACCGCTCAGGAACAATTTACTACAAGAGCGTGCAATTGCTGGCTTATGCCGATGACATCGACATCATCGGTAACAAAAACCGCGAGGTCTGTTCTGCCTTGGATAAGGAAGCAAAGCGAATGGGTATGGTTGTAATCGAGGACAAGACGAAGTATCTCCTGTCATCAAACAAACAGTCAGCACATTCGCGCCTTGGCACCCACGTCACTGTTGACAGTTATAATTTCGAGAAAGTAGAGAATCTCGTTTACTTGGGAACCAGCATTAACACCGATAATAATGGGCCGTATGAATAAAAAATAAGCAATTGCTTTTTCTTAAAATTTCTTACACTTTACTAGATTTATTCAAACAAAATTTAATTAAAAGGTATGCAATTTTAAGAAAAGGCAATTGTGCACGGGTACGGGGTTTTTATTCATTCGGCCCAATGTCAGCATATAAATCCAACGCAGAATCACTCCTGCCAAAAAGTGCTACTTTGGACTGAGTNTTTTATTTATGCTATAGGGAACTGAAGAAGGAAGCGAGACGTATTTGCTGCAATAAGAAGAGAAACGTGAGTGCGAAGAGCTTGAAATGCTGGCCGACAGAAGAATGCCCAAAGATTTTACATGAAAGTTAGGCGACTTACGGAAGGCTTCAAGACAAGGGCATATTTCTGTAAGAACAACAATGGCGACCTAGTTACCGATATTCAGAGAACACTTTTCCACCCTACTGAATGGCAGCAGCACGGAAAGTTATAAAGAAGAAGAACCCGAGCCCCCAGTCGATGATGATGGAGTCGATGTTCCACCGCCTGACTATGACGAGGTAGGAATAGCAATAACGTGCCTTTTTAACCCCAGTCTTTAAATCTGGAAAAAGAAATGATATCACAAATTATAGGCCTATTTCGAAACTGTCTGTCTGCTCAAAGCTATTCGAAAAAGTGATACATTTTAAACTCTCTTTTCTTGCCAAAAGAATGATTGAGCCCCACCAACATGATTTTGAAGCTGGTCGTTCAACGGTCACTAATTTAGCTTATTTTTCAGAATTTTGTGTTTCTTCCTTCAAAGATGGCTCGCAGATAGACACCATTTATACGGACTTTTCTAAAGCCTTCGATAAGGTACCACACCTATTATTGCTACACAAGTTGGAGTGCATTGGTGTTCACTCTAATTTCCTAGCTTGGTTAAAGTCTGGCCTTACAAATAGGACTCTGTCTGTATATATCGATGATTGTAAATCGAATCCCTTTGTTGTAACATCAGGTGTACCCCAGGGTAGCATTCTTGGCCCACTATTGTTTGTCCTGTTTATAAACGATATTAGCTCCTGTTTACCTCTGTTAGTGAATTTGTTGATCTTGGTGTTGTGTTTGACTCGAATTTTTCATTTATGAATCATGTTTGTCATTTACTTCCAAAAGTTTATAGTAATTTAGCATTTATTCGTAGATATGCCAAGGATTTTAGAGACCCTTACACTCGGAAAGCATTATTTAATTCCTTAGCGCGATCTAAACTTGAGTATGCCTCTATTATATGGAGCCCTATTTATAATTGTCACGCCTCTCCCTCCCCTCGCTTCTCTTTACTTCTCAGATCCGATTCCTTCATATTACTCCCGGTGTAAACTAATAAATTTGCTATCATTGGAAAATAGAAGGCGTACCCAATTACTCTTATTCGTCTTCGATCTTATCTCTGGCTCCATCTCTTCTCGAGCAGGTTACCTTTAATGTGCCTCTCAGAACTCTTCGCTCTCGCATCCCCTTTTACGTTCCTGCCGCTAAGACTAACTACTCATCTTTTGCGCCTATTTTTCGAGGCCTTGTGGAATTTAACAATATCTCAAAGAGCTTAGATATCGACTTTTCGTTTCCAATAAGTCTTTTTAAATCATCTCTTGAAACCTATTTTCGTAATTGTACATATACTAGTCACCGTTAATACTTTTTAGCCTACTTCTAGTCTGTAAGATTGTAAATCATAGACTGAATAAAGATGAATATGAAATATGAAAACAACAAAGCTGGAGCTGACAGCCTGTCAAATGAGCTATTCAAGTACGGCGGCGAGGAGTTGATAAATTGCATACATCAACTCTTATGCAGAATATGGTCAGATGAACGCATTCCCGACGACTGGAATTTAACCATTCACACCAACTACCGTAGGATCAGCCTTCTAATCACAGGTTACAAGGTCTTATCGTGCGTATGAAAGCGTGTGAAAGACTGAAGCCCACCTTCCGTGAACTGATTGGGCCTTTTCAGTGTGGCTTTAGACCTGGTAAATCCACCATAGACCAGGTATTCACAATATGCCAAATCTTGGAAAAGACTGATACGGCTGTGTAAAATAACGATGAGCAATACCACCAGCTCCATCAGAATTTGGAAAGACCTCTCCGAGCCGTTCGCCACCAAACGGGGTTTCAGACAGGGCGATTCTTGGTCTGGTGGTAAACCAGGACAAGACGAAGGATATCCTGCCATCAAACAAACAGTCAGCACATTCGCGCCTTGGCCCCACGTCACTGTAATTTCGAGAAAGTGGAGAATTTCAAACCACACTCTATAAGTCACTCATCATGTCCATGCTGGTATATGGCGCAGAAGCATGAACAATGATAACATCCGATGAGGCGGCTGTTGCGAGAATTCAAGAGAAAGATTTTGTGAAAGATTTACGGGGCTTTACTCGATGGCGATGGCGAGTACCGCAGACGATGGAATGATGAGCTGTATGAGCTTTACAACGACATGGGCATAGTGCAGCGAATGAAAATACAGAGGCTCCGCTGGCTTTTCCATGTCGTTCGAATGGACACCGACGCTCCAGCTCTGACAGTATTCAACACGGAACCAGCTGGTGGTAGCAGAGGAAGAGGGAGGTAACCACTGCGATGGAAATACCAGATGGAGACGGACTTGGCTTCACTTGGCATTTCTAATGGGCGTCAGTTGGCACAGAAGAGAAACGACTGGCGTGCTTTGTTAAACTCGGCCAAAATCTCTTAGGCGTGTAGGACATTACTTGTTAAGAAATTTACTTGTTTATTTAAATTTTATCATAGCCCGCCACTAGGGAATTGGTGTCTACATGAAAGATATCCATAGCCACGCCAGCCGCTAATTTGATATCGTAGAGCGCGAGACCGGTGACACGACTATCTCGTTTCAGCAGCAGCGATAGCGGTTGACCTACATTACCAGCGGCGCCGATAACAAAACGCGGCTCTTGGTTATTTGTGTGGTGGAAAATCGTCGGTCGACTCTGGGAAGTGATCTTAGAAGAATACACGTCTGCCGCAGCATCTTTTACTTTGCTTTTGATTATTTTGGTTTATTTAATAAACAGTTTAATTGTTTTTTATTTGCTTCTGAAATTGACTGACTTCAGTTAAAGGAACATCAAATATAAAAAATATTAAACTGTTTATTAAATTAACCAAAATAATCAAAAGCATAGTAAAAGATGCTGCGGCAGACGTGGGCGTCACCGCCTACTTATGACCACATATGTGTACCTCGGCAACCGTTCGATCAATTTGTACCAAACGCGGTATGATAATTGTGATTGCCACATAAAAGCAAAACGATGAGACTTATTGAAATCGGACTATTCTTCATATAACGGTAAATTTCCGACATGCTTGAAACTTCGATATTTCGAAATTTGATGGCGCTAAATTACATAAAATTGATACCAACATCAATCCATTGAAAAGAAGTAACATTATAACTATATAAGTTTATCTAAGATGTTTAAATAGGGGCACAACCACCCCTGTTTACCATTTAGCGGTAGTTTTCGGAAAGGTGAAAAAAACTGACGACTTTTCTACTTGTTATGTTTGGGTTCAGCGGTGGCGCAAATGTTGTAAAGCAAAATCAAATTTACGGTTGGTTTAGACGTCATGTTGAATTTTTCAAAAGGCGACACTGTTTTTAATGGGGGACGTCTATGGGATAATTTTAAAATCTTAATCTTTGTGATCCCCCTATGAAATTTTGGCTATCGTACTATACCGGTTGAAGTGATGTTGAATATTCTTAGATATTCAAGAAGATCGTTCCCACGACAGTCGGGTATACGTAACTGGAACGACACAGATTTATATCTGGCCAAGGACTGTCACTCCAGCAACACTCCCCAAAAACTCTGGGGAATCTGCATGCTGTTACAACAATAACAACGTGATGTTGAAATTAATTTTAAGCCGCTAGCTTACATCGCTATGTTTAGCACGTTCCCGGTCGTGATTTAAGCGTCGTACAAAAAAAAATCGTATAAAGTCGTGGAGAATGAAATTCTCCTTCAAAAACTTTCTATATAACAAATGTGGGAAATTAAATTCTCCAAATTTCTACAAATTTGCATACAACCATTTGTTATGAAAAATGCAAAATCAGCTTGCAAATCGCAAAAAAACCTAAAATTCAAGACGGCGGATGTTGCCATATGAAATCTAGGGCCAAGACTCGGGATCCATGACCTAGAAATAGAAGTAAACTGCATCAAAAAATCGCTCAAAGAAAAATGCCATTTTTGTTGAGAACGCTATGGTCCTCCAGTTGAGGTACTGTTGAGAAATAACGTTGGAGATTTGTGAAATTCCTTAGTTCTCAACTTAACCTCAAGTTGAGCTCAAACCAAAATGTTTGTTGGGATAATAATTAGTAGAAACTTTAATAGAGAATTTCATGCTATTAAAAGTAATGTGATGTTCTAAATCTACGGAATAGTTAGCCAAAGTAAAAAAAAATTAATTCACACAAAGAGAAGCAATCAAGAATGTAGTTATTGAAGACCACTCAAGTTACTTATATTAAATAAATTTTATTGTGCCATGGGTAGTATACTCCTTATAAAATCACTCTATAAAAATAACCAAAAATCAATTGTCATGTTTTAATTTGTCAATTAAAACCATGGTGAAATTAAAACGAATTAAAACCACCAACATTTCTTAAGTAATTTTATTGCGGCAATAGAGAATAAAAATGAATGTTAAATACTTCAATGAAGGACTCGAATGCCTCATGTATTGCGGTCAAAAACTTACACCCGAACAGAAGGTTATAATTGAAAATTCGCTTATTGTTCTACAAAATGAAAATCGTTTATCTAGCATGCATTTTTGGGGTCGTATTAATGCTATAACAAGCGACTACTACATCGCTTTTGGCTACACGCAGGATTGCCTAAAAGACCGTAAGTTTTTCTACACGGTTGATGGGTATCAGTGGATGATGTTGCCATTTGTGCATAGCACCAAAATTTTCCAAGCGACTATTTTATGCCGTGAACCTTTTATTGGCGATCCGATTCTGGTTACAACAGTGGAGTTGGTAAGCATTGAAAACGTTTGCTTTATAATATACGCATGTATGTACGTGCATTAGAAAAGACGTTTGTTTTGTAGGATCCTACATTTGAAATCGATAACTATCAAGTAATCTCAGCGAATATGCCAGAAAAGGTGAAACTTAAAGAAGAGGAACGTCTCGCTGCGATAGTATTTATCATTACCGAGGAATGTGCAATTTGTCCGCGAGGCGCCCTTTACAAACTTACTGATGGACGTGTTATACCAAACCAGATGTTTCGCGGTCTGAACGACCTAGAAGTCGAGAACATGTCCAATTACCAAATCTTTCGCCTACCCCGATGCGACCTAAAACACAATCTGCTCAAGCGTAGTGACTATAACTACGCCATCGACTTTTTGGACTGCATAGCCGATGTTATTCCATTACGTCAAGCATTTTCACTCAATTTAATGCGAAGTGAGCGTTTAGTTATTATAAAATCTTGCATCTGGTCAGGTATGACATTTTTTCACAAGTTAAATTCGCGCAAGCATGGTTTTTGTTATTTTGGCGACGGCAAGAAAAACTATGATCTACTTTTTATGTACTAGAATACATTTCTAACAAACAATAATCAATCTATTTGAATGGATCAAGCACGAATATACTGAAAAAAATAAACGGTTTTGCTTGATTTGCGGCAGCAGAAACGACAGTTGGATCCTGTTTCGTATGTATTATGCCATTAAATCATAACTTTATAAAACTCATTACATGGGTTATCGGTAAAAATGTTGTTGATCAGCTTACCTTCTTCGTATAGTTGCTTTCTTTTAGGACGTCGGCATGGCTCTTCTGTATTTTCATTTACTGCTTCTACTGCTTCTTGATGGTTTTCGATCTTTTGTCGTTTTGCTTTCGGAACTGAATCATCAGAAGCTTCTTCATCGCATGCATGTGGTTCACTATCTGATTGTACGGTTTCTTCTGGTGTTGCCTTTCCGTCCCCATTCATATTCATTATTTCCGATATGCTCTTATCGAGATCTGAACGCAATTTGTTGTCATTATCCCCGCCTACAGAAGTTTCTTCAGTTACTGTTATATTAGCCGTCGATTCATCTGAGTCATCAATAACTTTTAGAGCCAGTCCTGTGTAGTCTTGTAAGAATTGATGCTTCTGCATGCAGTCACCACAGATCATTTCACCACAAGCTTCGGCCTCTACCAGGTTGGCTGCCGATTTTGACACGGCTAAATGATGCAAATGAAACCAATCTTCGCATACAGTACATTGCAGCATCACTTCGTCGGTTGTCCGGTCTGGATCTGGGTATGGTCGATGACATTTGCAGTACAAGCCCTGGAAGTTTTGATTATACAAATTTTCTGAATTCTTTGCTTGCAGTTCGGTCAATCCTGTATTGAGTAAACACCGATGCTGACTTGAAAAGCGTTCCGTGGGACAATCGCAACGAAAATTACGCTTAGTATATAACTCAATAAGCTCGTGATTTTCGTGACAACGATAAGAACAAGCCAAACATATCCCGGCACATTTGTTCAAATTTGTGCGAGTTTCTGGGCAACAGGTCAGGCAAGAGTAAAGAGCCTGTCGTTTAATAGGACCCTGCGCATATGTGCAGCATTTTTCGTCGGACGCACCGAGCACTGCATTATACTCCTCTTCCAACTCGTGTTCCTCTTGCAACACATCAACCATTGTTACACTAGATTCCTCCAAGGGATTCTCCGCCTGCTCCAGATTCATTTTGCAATAACTTATATTACTCTACTATACCTTGAAAATTCAACAATCAACTTAATTGACAATACAATCTAGAGCCGAAAATATACACATACATAAACGCAAAGGATTGGCGGGCCTAGAGATAAAAAAGATTGCTACGAAACAGATAAATAACAATGCTGCCATTATATTATCGATAACACAGAATAAAGCTGAAATTAGTCAGGAACCTAAACCTGCCGGTACGTAAAGCTGAGTCTGCTGACACGACTGTCATACCAGAGCGCCATCAAAGAACGTAGATAACAGGAGCGTTCCTTATCTCCCAGAAATAGTCAGAAAAAGTCCGAAGTAGTCAGATTTAGTCCAAAAAGCGTTCCTTAACTCGGAAATGACAGCTAAAATGAGAGAGCAAGACCCAGTGAGAGTGACTCTCATCAGTCCGAAGTAGTCAGATATAAGTTGTGTTTTTTTACAAATTATCCAGTAACTTGCCAGTAACTCTCCAGTAACTTTATTTCTAAGAACTCGCTCTCATAGAAAAAATTTGCAAAAAAGTACGCGAACGCTTTTCCAGTAATAATTTGCAAGATTCATGAACAGCTGATAAATTGGTTGTTTATTCGCAGCATATTCCCAATAAAACGATATATTTTATATTTAAATATGTTTGTTTTGAAAATTTCCACAATAAAAATCCACAAACAGTTTCCTTATTAGTTTAAATTTTAGACAGCAACGTGCGATCAGCTGTTTTTCGTACTGGCAAATTCTTACAAGTAAAAATTTATCCAGTAAAATCCAGTAAAAACTTGCAACTTCAGCTGTCATTTTTCGCTCTCTCAATTTCCCCTACTTTGCAAGTTTTTGCGTACGAAAACGCCAAAACATGAAAATTCGTAAAAACTTTTACTGGATTTTACTGGAAATGAGTAAAAAAACGCAACTAT